>NC_091959.1:46431772-46504272 GCF_031021105.1 Erythrolamprus reginae
CGCTGGGATTCATGCAGCAGAAGGCGGTCTCGGAGATATTATATATTATACGTTATACAAATACGTACATGTCCAGGTTAGAAACATAGAAGATTGACGGCAGAAAAAGACCTCATGGTCCATGTAGTCTGCCCTTATACTCTTTCCTGTATTTTATCTTAGGATGGATATGTTTATCCCAGGCATGTTTAAATTTGTTTCCTGTGGATTGACCAACCACGTCTGCTGGAAGTTTGTTCCAAACATCTACTCCTCTTTCAGTAAAATAATATTTTCTTACGTTGCTTTTGATCTTTCCCCCAGCTAACCTCAGATTGTGCCCCCTTGTTCTTGTGTTCACTTTCCTATTAAAAACACTTCCCTCCTGAGCCTTATTTAACCTTTTAACATATTTAAATGTTTCGATCATGTCCCCCCTTTTCCTTCTGTCCTCCAGACTATACAGATTGAGTTCATGAAGTCTTTCCTGATACGTTTTATGCTTAAGACCTTCCACCATTCTTGTAGCCGGTCTTTGGACCCCTTCAATTTTGTCAATATCTTTTTGTAGGTGAGGTCTCCAGAACTGGGCACAGTATTATTCCAAATGTGGTCTCACCAGCGCTCTATATAAGGGGATCACAATCTCCCTCTTCCTGCTTGTTATACCTCTAGCTATGCAGCCAAGCATCCTACTTGCTTTTCCTACTGCCCGACTACGCTGCTCATCCATTTTGAGACTGTCAGAAATCACGACCCCTAAATCCTTCTCTTCTGAAGTTTTTGCTAACACAGAACTAAGGTCTGATACGAGGGTCGGCCAGAAAGCAATGCACCACAGTAATGGTACAAATCCCCCCTTTTCCTTCTGTCCTCCAGACTATACAGATTGAGTTCATTGAGTCTTTCCTGATACGTTTCATGCTTAAGTCCTTCCACCATTCTTGTAGCCCGTCTTTGGACCCGGAAAGAGAAATAATTTACAGGTATGTTTATAACCTTAGATAAAGTGGTACCCAATGTTTCCAAATGCTTAACAAGAACTTGGTTCGTTTCTAAAGAATGAACAAAGCCAAGCTTTCTGCTAAAGCCAGAATCCTCCCGAGGGATGTAGGACACAAACGTTGATTAGGAAACGGTGGGAGAATGGGTCCAATTAATTGCATGGAAGCAGGGAATAAAATGCAGGAGCCCAAATGCTTGGAAATCCGGGGGGACTCCACAGCGTTGGCATCGCAGTTCTCCCCAACCCGCCACCTCTTCAACAGGATAACCTGCAGAGCATCAATATTCATCCCCGAAAGGTGATTTAAACCTGTTGTGCTTCGGTTGTTATTCAACGCCCGGCAGTTGTTATCACACACCGCCCCCTCGTGGTGACTTCTGGCTGCACAGTGGCAAGGAGAGAGTTACCGTCTCATGTCTAACCCACCCCCTCGCCACCCCAAATACACACTCTCCACAACACACACAGACAGGGACAAAGAACACAAAAGGCTAAAAAGTCTCTTTGTGGAAAAAGAACACAAAAGGCTAAAAAGTCCAGGTTGCCCAGAGTCGACATGGATGGCAAACGAATCCAATCCAATCCATAAAAATAAAGTCTTTGGAGGAGGAGGAGGAAAAGGAGGAAGGAAAAGGAGGAGGAAGAAGAGGAAGAGGAAGGAGGAGAAGGAGAGTTAGAGGAAGAAGAAGAAGAGAAGGAAGAAGAGGAGGAGGAGGAGGAGGAGGAGGAGGAGGAGGAGGAGGAGGAGGAGGAGGAGGAATCTGAGGTTAATTGGGGGAAAGATCAGAAGCAATGTGAGAAAATATTATTTTATTGAAAGAGGAGTAGATGCTTGGAATGAATTTCCAGCAGATATGGCTGGTCAAACCACAGTCACTGAATTTAAACATGCCTGAGATAAACATATATCCATCCTAAGATAAAATACAGGAAATAGTATAAGAGCAGACTAGATGGACCAGAAGGTCTTTTTCTGCCATCAATCTTCTATGTTTCTATGTTTCTATGAATGAGGAAGGAAGGAAAGAAGGAAGGAAGGAAATAAAGAGAAGGGAGGTAGGGAGGAAGAAAGGGAGGGTGGGAAAGAAGGAAGGAAGGAAGGAAGGAAGGAAGGAAGGAAGGAAGGAAGGAAGGAAGGAAGGATCCACAGTCACTTAATTTAAACATGCCTGGGATAAACATATATCCATTGTAAGATAAAATACAGGAAATAGTATAAGGGCAGACTAGATGGACCAGGAGGTCTTTTTCTGCCATCAGTATTCTATGTTTCTATGTTTCTATGAATGAGGAAGGTAGGAAAGAAGGAAGGAAGGAAAGAAAGAGAAGGAAGGGAGGGAGGGTGGGAAGGAAGGAAGGAAGGAAGAATCCACAGTCACTGAATTTAAACATGCCTGGGATAAACATATATCCACCCTAAGATAAAATACAGGAAATAATATAAGGGCAGACTAGATGGACCAGGAGGTCTTTTCCTGCTGTCAATCTTCTATGTTTCGATGTTTCTATCCTCTGGGTTCTTTTGCAAACAGCTGGATTGGTCTCATTCCCTTTACTCACATTTGGGTTAAAAAGAGGGCTGGGAAACCATGGGGATGTTGGAGTAATATTCCTCAAAAGAGGCTTTTATTGAGTGTGGGTGTTTGTGTATATGCTTGTGTGTGTGTGTTAAGGTAACACTCACACCTTCTAAAGTTTGGGCACCGCTTCCTTCTCCTCCCCACCTTTCATCTTCTGTCTTCTCTTGACTGTCACGGCTCAAAAAAAGGGAAAATTTTGACACAAGCCACGGATAAGAAGCGAGCCACGGATATCTATCCTTTTGCTACAGGGATGCTCGGAGGAAAGGCAGGCAGAGAGAGGGGGGGGAAAGCATTCCCATCCACAGATTGCAGACCCGATGCCCAGAGGAATCGGGTGTTTTCAAACTCCAGCTGTGCTTAGCTAGGAAGAAGGACAGGGAGGGGAAGACCCACCCCCCCTCCCTCCCTCGCCAGAATTCGAGCCCAGCTACAGACTGCAAATGAAGTGCAGGCTTATGTAACCTGGTGCAAAGCCTCTATAATGAAATTCGGAAAAACATTAAAATGCTGCAGGAATTGAGAAAGTGGGGGAGAGGGGAAAAAAAAAGAAATATCAGGGAAGCCTGATTGGGGTATTTGCTTCAAACCTGGAAGATTGACGGCAGAAAAAGACCTCATGGTCCATCTAGTCTGCCCTTATACTATTTCCTGTATTTTATCTTAGGATGGATCTAGGTTCATCCCAGGCGTGTTTAAAATTCAGTGACTGTGAGTTGACCAACCACGTCTGCTGGAAGTTTGTTCCAAGCATCTACTACTCTTTCAGTCAAATATTTTCTCACATTGCTTCTGATCTTTCCCCCAACGAACCTCAGATTGTGCCCCCTTGTTCTTGTGTTCACTTTCCTATTAAAAACACTTCTCTCCTGAACCTTATTTAACCCATTACCGTATTTAAATGTTTCGATCATGTCCCCCCTTTTCCTTCTGTCCTCCAGACTATAAAGATGGAGTACATGAAGTCTTTCCTGATACGTTTTATGCTTAAGACCTTCCACCATTTTTTTACCCCGTCTTTGGACCCATTCAATTTGCTCAATCTTTTTCTGTAAGTGAGGTTTCCAGAACTGAGAACAGTACTGTACCTGTATTCCAAATGTGGTCTCAGTCACCAGCACTCTATACAGCAGGATCAAAATATTCCTTTTTATTTTACTAAAAGAGTAGTAGATGCTTGGAACAAACTTCCAGCAGACATGGTTGGTAAATCCACATTCACTGAATTTAAACAAGCCTGGGATAGACATAGATCCATCCTAAGATAAAATACAGGAAATAGTATAAGGGCAGACTAGATGGACCGGGTGGTCTTTTTCTGCCGTCAATCTTCTATGTTTCTATGTTTTAATTTCTCACTTAATTTTCTTTATTCTTTAACTTTCTGTTATTTTATTTTCTCTATAATTTATACCATTGTCATACTGTACATTTTATGTTGCCTTTTAAAATTTATATATTCAATAAAGATTATTTTTATAGTCCCAATCAATAAAAAGCAGGGACCGGTTGAAAAAATCTTGCCAACAGAGATATTCCTTCAACAATAATAATAATATTAATATTAATAATAATAATAATAATAATAATAATAATTTATTAGAATTGTATTCTGCCCCTCTCCCGAGGACTCGGAGCGGCTCACAACAAGCAAAAACATCATATACAAATCCAATTTGTATTTTGTATTTGTATTTATTAGATTTGTATGCCGCCCCTCTCTGAAGACACGGGGCAGCTAATAACAATATAAAAAGACAATGTAAACAAATCTAATATTAAAAATAATCCAATATTAAATCAGTTTTAAAAACCCTTATTATTTGCTGAGATGGATTCGGCATTCTTTGCCGAGATGGATTCCAAACGCAGTAGACTACAAAGCCCATCCGCCTGACCTGCTCTCCCTCCCTTGCCAAGGGGGCATTCTTGGAAAGTTCCATAGTTCAGGTTACCCCAGGCTCGCCTTATAAGCCACGTTCTGGTTGCCATCCTAGCCTCAAGGAAGAAATTTAACCTTTAATAAAGTTCTAGGCAATTGGTGACTACCTGTGGATGTTATCAAGGCAGTAGACCTTCCTTCTCCCTGTGGGCTTTTTAAAGTGGGATAAATGACTTTAGTCCTTCTTTTAATTACTGGGTGTGTGTTTCTTTTGTCCTGTTGGGAGCTGCCTAGAAAAATCCAACCCACTGATAACGATAAAAGACAAATTGACATCGACAATAACAAAACCGTTAGGCCCCCTTTCTCGATGTAAGGCAGCCTTTAGAGTGACTGTAAATCACAACGAGATCCACGTTATTGATTTCATGTCGGGCTGCTACCAGCCTAAACGGATGGAGGAACAGGATAAATTGGGGGGGGGGGGGGGCGAGGGACTTAATGAAGACAGGCTGAGCTTGATGGACTCGGCGGCCAGCGAAGAGCGCAGAGAAGAGCGACAAAGCGACAAAGATTATTAGAACTGGAGGCTAAAAGACAGGAAGAACAGTTGCAGGAACTGGGCATGGCTAGTTTAACCCTGCTGTTCTGTTCGGGTCGTATGTGACCCGAAGCCAAGTTTGAGTCCCTGTAAAAAATTTTCCCTGCATATCTGAAACTTGAAATTTCATGACTTTTCATCATTTCAGGGGTTCTCTCTATGAGAATTTTTTTGGGGGGGTGGGGGGGCTTAGTTTTTGCTGAGCAAAAAAAGTTACAAATCTTATGTTCGGGTCACATACGACCCGGACCGAAAACACTTCATTTGAAGTGCTTATGTTTGGTCAATTTGAAAACTTTTTTCACTTGGAAAGTAGTCTGAACATTTCTGCACACAATGATATGAAAATTGAAATGAAAAAATTAATCCTTATTGGTTTATTTTGCACATAAATGTGCCCCCCCCGTTTTTGTGATTTTTTTTCAATTTATGGATAGTTTTGCTTGCAAAATCCATTCTATTTTACTGGAGTTGGTGTGGGATTGGTAGCTTGAACATTTCTGAATATAAGAAAAATATAAAGGAACTGAAAAAAATGATTCTTACTGGTTTTTTAACATCAGAAATAAGGCCTCCCCCCCCCCTCGGCTGCTTGCAATCATTTTCACTTTTTATTTTTTTATGCTCCAAATCCGAAATATTCTTTAAAATCTTAGGCATTCATTTACTCAATTTAACAATGCTGATCATCAAAAAATATTTTTGGGGTGGTGGCTAATTGTTTTCTGGGCAAAAAAAAATCATAACTTTAAATCTGTTTCTGTTCGTATATGACAGGACCAAAAATATTTTTTTTAGGTACTTGAATTTAATCTTTTTGAAAACTTTTTCAACTGGAAAACTAGTTTGAGCATTTATGAACATAATGATATGAAAATTGAACTGGAAAAATTGAGACTTATATTTTTATTTTGATCAAAAAGCCCCTCCCTCCCCCCATCCTTTCTGAATTTCGTGTCAATTTATATTTTTTAAGGCTACAAATCCCTAAGGAATTTTCCCCCAAAAGGTTTGATATACTAAATTGAACATTTCTGAACATGAGAAAAATATAAATGAACTGAAAAAAATGGTTCTTATTGGTTTATTTTTGCCACAAAAGGGCCACCCCCCCCCCCGGCCTTGCGCCATTATTGTCACTGTTTATACATATTTGTCTATAAATATTTGGAATATCCTTTTGAAAATCAACCACATTGTAGCCAGATAACTAATTTTATGAAAGAAATCCATTTTACTAAAAAAAAGTATGTAAGTTTGAAATTAACAGCATAATTTTTATATAAATTGAAATAAATTTATATGCAAAATAAACCAATATGCATCAATTTTTCCAGTTCAATTTTCATATCATTATGTTCAGAAATGTTCAAGCTACAAATCCCACACCAACTTTAGCAAAATAGAATGCATTCTGCTAGCAAAACTATCCATAAAGTAAAGACTATTTCACAAAAACGGGGGGAGGCACATTTATGTGCAAAATAAACCAATAAGGATTAATTCTTTCAGTTCAATTTTCATATCATTGTGTGCAGTAATGTTCAAGCTACCAATCCCACACCAACTTTAGTAAAATAGAATGCATTTTGCAAGCAAAACTATCCATAAATTGAAAAAAAATCACAAAAACGGGGGGGGCGGCACATTTATGTGCAAAATAAACCAATAAGGATTAATTTTTTCATTTCAATTTTCATATCATTGTGTGCAGAAATGTTCAGACTACTTTCCAAGTGAAAAAAGTTTTCAAATTGACCAAACATAAGCACTTGAAATGAAGAGTTTTCGGTCCGGGTCGTATGTGACCCGAACATAAGATTTGTAACTTTTTTCGAACAGAACAGCAGAATGAAAAGAAGGACCAGGAGAGACAGGATAGCAGTCTTCCAGTATCTCAGTGGTGACCACAAAGAAGAAGGAGTCAAGCTATTCTCCAAAGCACCTGAAGGTAGAACAAGAAGCAATGGGTGGAAACTAAACAAGGAGAGAAGCAACTTCGAACTAAGGAGCAATTTCCTGATAGGCAGAACGATTAATCCGTGGAACAGCTTGCCACCAGAAGTTGTGAATGCTCCAACACTGGACATTTTTAAGAAGATGTTGGGTAACCCTCTGTCTAAAGTAGTGTAGGGTTTCCTGCCTAAGCAGGGGGGTTGGACTAGAAGACCTCCAAGGTCCCTTCCAATTAAGTTTTTTATTATTATTATTATTATTATTATTATTATTATTATTATTAATATATTTTTATTGGTTTTGCACAGTCGGGTGATGGGCACATGCACTGTGCACCGTTTTATGTTTGTTTCATGTTAATTTCATTATTATTATTATTATTATTATTATTATTATTATTATTATTATTATTATTATACTAAGTTCTAGATCAGCGGTCCCCGTCACCTGGGCCACCACCAGAAACCGAGCCGTGAAGCCCCATCCACAGGATGGAGGCAGGATCGAAAACCCCATCCCTTCCGCTCCGCGTAAAAAAACCAACTCTCCACGAAACCGGTCCCTGGTGCCCCAAAGCTTGGGGGCCCCTATTTTAGGGGGCACAAGGCAAAGTCCTCCCTCCCCCCCAACAAGGTGGTTCCTCTTTAACTGGACGGTCCCCGGAGAACACTTGGCAGCAATACAAATGTTCTTTCTTAACGGGCAGCCTTGTCATATTCCATTAGCCTTATCTTAACATGGCTTGTTAGCTATATTTGCAAGTCTCGGAAACCTTACGTGAACAAACTCCCTGATTAAGAGGGAAGCTAAGTGATGCGGCTGGCTAATATGTGGGTATATATATTTCTGCAGGTACGATGGGATTTACGATCGTTGCTAAATGCAACCAGCTCTCGTAATTTATCGGCGCATAAATGTTTTTAAGTAAACAGGAACAGGTACTTAAAAGCCAGCCAGAGGCAGGGGGGAGAGAAATTTGGGGGGGGTGAGGAGGGGAGAAACTTTGACGGGTTCTTGGCAGATCTGTGGCCGATCTCAAAATTCGTGAACAGTGCAGTCAAGCGGTAGGGAAAGTAAGTAGGATGCTTGGCTGCATAGCTAAAGGTATCACAAGCAGGAAGAGGGAGATTGTGATCCCGCTGTATAGAGCGCTGGTGAGACCACATTTGGAATAATACTGTGTCCAGTTCTGGAGACCTCACCTACAAAAAGAGATGGATAAAATTGAACGGGTCCAAAGACTGGCTACAAGAATGGTGGAAGGTCTTGAGCATCAAACTTCTTAGGAAAGACTCAATGAACTCAATCTGTCTAGTCTGGAGGACAGAAGGCAAAGGGGGGACAGGATCGAAACATTTAAATAGGTTAAAGGGTTAAATAAGGTTCAGGAGGAAAGTGTTTTCAATAGGAAAGTGAACCCAAGAAAAGGGGTGGCACAATCTGAGGAAGAAGAAGAGGACGAGGAAGAGGAAGGAGAAGAAGAGGAAGAGGAAGAAGAAGAGGAATCTGAGGTTAATTGGGGGAAAGATCAGAAGCAACGTGAGAAAATATTATTTGGCTGAAAGAGTCGTAGATGCTTGGAACAAACTTCCAGCAGACTGAATTTAAACGTGCCTGGGATAAACATAGATCCATCCTAAGATAAAATACAGGGAATAGTATAAGGGCAGACTAGATGGACTAGGAGGTCTTTATCTGCCATCAGTCTTCTATGTTTCTATGTTTCTGTGAATGAGGAAGGAAGGGAGGAAGGAAAGAAAGAAGGCAGGAAGGCAGGCAGGCAGGCAGGAAGGAAGGAAGGAAGGAAGGAAAGAAGGAATGAGGGAGGGAGGGAGGGAGGGAGGAAGGAAAGAAAGAAGGCAGGAAGGCAGGCAGGAAGGAAGGAAGGAAGGAAGGAAAGAAGGAATGAGGGAGGGAGGGAGGGAGGGAGGGAGGGAGGGAGGGAGGGAGGAAGGAAGGAAGGAAGGAAGGAAGGAAGGAAGGAAGGAAGGAAGGAAGGAAGGAAGGAAGGAAGGAAGGAAGGAAGGAAGGAAGGAAGGAAGAATCCACAGTAACTGAATTTAAACATGCCTGGAATAAACATAGATTCACCCTAAGACAAAATACAGGAAATAGTATAAGGGCAGACTAGATGGACCAGGAGGTCTTTTTCTGCTGTCAATCTTCTATGTTTCTATCTGTGGTTGGAGGGGTGGTGTGAGGGGAATCTATTAAGAGGCTGTGCATTATTTATTAACCTGCAACAGGCGTCACTGGGCTATTGCCAGGTGCGGGAACATCGCGATCTTCTATGGTTCCCAGCGATGTCGTGAATGCTCCTCCGGCAATTACAATTATGAAGCCCTGGAAAATACCAGAAGGAGGGGGGCCGGGAGACCAAATGCAAAGGGGGGGGGGGGACTCAGTCGAGAACAACCTGTACCAAACCGTGCCCTAATTTGTGCGTGTGCGTGTGTTTTTTAAAGAGCTGAAGTACACCACGTGAGAAGGGGACAGCTCAGAGTTACAAACGGTGCTGAGAAATGTGACTTTGCTGGTTGTGGGATCAAAATTAAGTGATACCCTATACTATCATTAAATGGAGTGAGCGGCATATAAATAACATCAACAACAACAACAACAACAACAATAATAATAATAATAATAATGATAATATCCGAGTCTGTGGAGAGGGGCGGCATACAAATCCAATAAATTATTATTATTATTATTATTATTATTATTATTATTATTATTATTATTTATTAGATTTGTATGCCGCCCCTCTCCGAAGATTCGGAGCGGCTCACAACAAGAATACAAAATACAAATCCAATGATAAAAGCAATGATTAAAAAATATAATCAATCAATCAATCTTGACTCATCCCTAATATGATTTGATTGCTTATTTATACCCTATACTATCATTAAATGTTGTCACTTATGATTCTTGATGAACTTATCTTTTCTTTTATGTACACTGAGAGCATCTGCACCAAAGACAAATTCCTTGTGTGTCCATCACACTTGGCCAATAAGGAATTCTAGTCTAGTCTAGTCTAGTCTATAGTCTAGTCTTCTCTTCTACTCTACTCTATTCTTCTATTCTATTCTAGATGAACTTATCTGTTCTTTTATGTATACTGAGAGCATATGCAACAAATTCCTTGTGTGTCCAATCACACATGGCCCTTAAAGAATTCTAGTCTAGTCTAATCTATAGTCTTCTCTTCTCTTCTACTCTACTCTATTCTTCTATTCTATTCTATTCCTGATGAATTTGTCTTTTCTTTTATGTATAATGAGAGCATTTGCACCAAAGACAAATTCCTTGTGTGTCCATCACACTTGGCCAATAAATAATTCTAGTCTAGTCTAATCTATAGTCTTCTCTTCTACTCTACTTTATTCTTCTACTCTACTCTATTCTTCTATTCTATTCTAGATGAACCTATCTTTTCTTTTATGTACACTGAGAGCATATGCGACAAATTCCTTGTGTGTCCAATCATACTTGGCCAATAAAGAATTCTAGTCTAGTCTATTGTCTTGTCTTCTCTTCTACTCTACTCTATTCTTCTATTCTATTCTAGATGAACTTATATTTTCTTTTATGTACACCGAGAGCATCTGCACCAAAGACAAATTCCTTGTGTGTCCAATCACACTTGGCCAATAAAGAATTCTATTCTATTCTATTCTTATTGTTTTTACAGTATTCTGTACCTTTGCTGCATTTTTATCCTGAAGGACACCATCAGAATTGTCCAAACACAATGCAGCAAACAGCACCTCCAAAACAATTTACCCCGCTCCACATTCACTCCAAAATAATGTATTAAACGCCAGCGAATTCTCCATGACTCCCGACAGCTCAGAACAGTCAAAGAAATGACAATAAAAAGAACAAGGAATCAGCAAGCTGTAAAGAAATTTTTGGATGGATGGATGAATAATTCATATTTCTGCTTTGCTAATAGCAAAGTGGGCTGTTAAATATTACAAGGAGCTCGTTTCAAATTTTACTTCTCCTGCAGATTCATTTCCTGAGAACATAGACTCTTAATCTCACCCTCTTCACTCATCTAGCCGGATAATGTGATTAGCTTTTAAAGCCCTTGCAAGGATTAAAGACTAACACTTGTGAATTCGTTGAAAGGTGATAAATAATCATTAGAAAGCACAGCCCAAAGTTAAGAAGAACGGTTTTATTTCTTTCTTTCTTTCTTTATTAGATTTGTATGCCGCCCCTCTCCGTAGACTCGGGGCGGCTAGAGGTGAATGTACAGGTTGAAAGTGAAGATCTTAAAAAGTCCCAACTTTCAGGAGGGAATAGAATAGAATAGAATAGAATAGAATAGAATAGAATTTTTATTGGCCAAGTGTGATTGGACACACAAGGAATTTGTCTTGGTGCATATGCTCTCAGCGTACATAAAATAAAATATACATTTGTCAAGAATCGTGTGGTACGACACTTGATGATTGTCATAGGGGTCAAATAAGCAATGAAGAAGCAATATTAATAAAAATCTTAGGATATAAGCAACAAGTGACAGTCATACAGTCAACATGGGAGGAAATGGGTGAAAGGAATGATGAGAAAAACTAGTAGAATAGAAGTGCAGATTTAGTAGAAAGTCTGACAGTGTTGAGGGAATTATTTGTTTAGTAGAGTGATGGCGTTCGGGGAAAAAACTGTTCTTGTGTCTAGTTGTCTTGGTGTGCAGTGCTCTGTAGCGACGTTTTGAGGGTAGGAGTTGAAACAGTTTGTGTCCAGGATGTGAGGGGTCAGTAAATATTTTCCCCGCCCTCTTTTGACTGGTGCAGTATACAGGTCCTCATCAAGGCAATTAAAATCTGAGCAAGTCCAAGATTCACTGCTAGAATAGCGGACTGGATTGACGGGCAGATCTGTAAACTTGGCATTAAAAAAAAAAAACCCAGAAAAATAATGACAATGAATCATGCCGTTCATCCACGCAGAGATGTTGACAGACCCTATTTACCAAAGAAAATGGGTGGGCGAGGAATATTGCCAAGTACAACAGGAAGAAAGAAGAAGAAGAAGAAAAGGTGGGGAGAAGCCTCCGTGGGGCCTCTCTAGGAATCACCTGGGAGGAAACTGGGCCGGAAAAAGTGGGGAGAAGCCTCCGTGGGGCCTCTCTAGGAATATCCTGGGAGGAAACAGGGCCTCCACCCTCACTGTGGTTTCCCCAATCGCACGCCTTATTTGCTTTTACATTGATTCCAATGGGGAAAATTGCTTCTTCTTACAAACTTTTCTACTTAAGAACCTGGTCACGGAACGAATTAAGTTCGTATGTAGATGTGCCACTGTATTATTATTATTATTATTATTATTATTATTATTATTATTATTATTAGTCTTTTAATGAGCCCGTAATCCCTTACATACCCTGATTCCTTCCCTTTGCCACTAAGAAGCAAGCAAATAAAATATTTATATTGCCCCCTCCCATTCCGTTCTGCGACAAAGAGGTGTCAAAATAGATAGATAAAGAGCCAGTTAACTGGGCCAGGCATGGAAGGCAAGAAAAAAAAGCTATTTTTATTTTCTTATGCTGCCTGACAACCCGATAATGACTTTTTAATTAAAAGCCATTTCTACTAAGCCACCAAGGAGATAACTGTAAACAGCATTGAAGGGGCCAGAGCACAACTGCTTGGCTTTTTCCATGGGGGGGGGGGAACTCAACTCATAGGGAAGGGTTGGGGGTCGATCAAAAAATGAGACCAAGGGGAAAACGTAAAAACTAGGCTGTTTAGGCGATGCTGGAATTGAAGGTTGCAGTGTGGTGTCTTCCAAAAGCCTTATGAAGAGTAGAGTAGAGTAGAAAATAGAATGGAATAGAATAGAATGGAATGGAGAGTAGAGTAGAGTAGAGAATAGAATGGAATAGAATGGAGAGTAGAGTAGAGTAGAGAATGGAATAGAATAGAATGGAATGGAGAGTAGAGTAGAGTAGAGAATAGAATGGAATGGAATGGAGAGTAGAGTAGAAAATAGAATGGAATAGAATAGAATGGAATGGAGAGTAGAGTAGAGTAGAGTAGAGAATAGAATGGAATAGAATAGAATAGAATGGAATGGAGAGTAGAGTAGAGAATAGAATGGAATAGAATAGAATAGAATGGAATGGAGAGTAGAGTAGAGTACAGTACAGTACAATGGAATATAGAAAAAGAATGGAGTGGAGTGGAGTAGAGTAGAGTAGTGTGGAGTAGAGTAGAGTAGAGTACAATGGAATGTATAGAAAAAGAATGGAATGGAATGGAGTGGAGTGGAGTAGAGTAGAGTACAATACAATGGAATATAGAAAAAGAATGGAGCGGAGTGGAGTAGAATAGAGTATAGAGTAGAGTAGAGTACAATACAATGGACTATAGAAAAAGAATGGAGTGGAGTAGAGTAGTGTGTAGAGTGGAGTGGAGTGTAGAGTAGAGTACAATGGAATATACAAAAAGAATGGAATGGAGTGGAATGGAGCGGAGTAGAGTACAATACAATGGACTATAGAAAAAGAATGGAGTGGAGTAGAGTAGTGTGTAGAGTGGAGTGGAGTGTAGAGTAGAGTACAATGGAATATACAAAAAGAATGGAATGGAGTGGAATGGAGCGGAGTAGAGTAGAATACAATGGAATATAGAAAAAGAATAGAATAGAATGGAATGGAACGGAACAGAACAGAATTCTTTATGGGCCAAATATGAATTTGTCTTTAGTGCATATGCTCTCAGTGTACATAAAATAAAAGATATGTTTGTCAAGAATCGTGAGGTGCAACCCTTATTCTTGCTCTTCTCTTCACTCCTCCTAGAGTCACAACCTGGGCTACCATTCCTAAACATCTGGAGCACTCCTGCAACAATATCAGCACTGACAAAAATGCCCATCGCTCCATCGCAAAAGGCAGCTTCCTCCGAATGGCCTGGCACCAGATTACCTCCGGAACCGCCTGCTACCGCAGAGTTGGCCTTCTCCGGGTCCCGTCGACTAAACAATGTCATTTGGCGGGCCCCAGGGGAAAAGCCTTCTCTGTGGCGGCCCCAGCCCTCTGGAACCAACTCCCCCCGGAGATTAGAACTGCCTCCACCCTCCCTGTCTTTCGTAAACTACTCAAGACTCATTTATGCCGCCAGGCATGGGGGAGTTAAGATATTCCTTCCCCCTAGACCATTACAAGTTATGCATGGTATGTTTGTGTGTATGTTTGGTTTTATTATAAGGGTTTTCAGTTGTTTTATTATTGGATTTCTACATGCTGTTTTTATCATTGTTGTTAGCCGCCCCGAGTTTGCGGAGAGGGGCGGCATACAAATCCAGTAAATAAATAAATACATCCCGCGACAATACCCTCGGCCCCATCAAACCCATCCAATTCGTCGCATGTTTCCCACCACTCCCGAAAGCGCGACGACAGGTTACTTCACCTCGCAATTGAATTCCATTTCGGCATCCATGGTGATGATCCGAACGGTGAAGGTTTTGGGCTGCTTCCTTTTCAAGGAGCTGAAACTCATGCGGGAGGCGATGGCGCCAGCCATGACGGACGATGCCCTCAAACTTCGCCAAGGGGGCACCCTGAACCTTCTCTGGGGGTCGGTCCAAAGTGGGGGGGGGAGAAGCGGGAGGGAGGAGCAAGGACCCCACAGATTAAACGTCCCGCGAGTGGATCAAACTCAAGGCGTTCCAAAAAACCAACCAGCTCGGCCGGAGTTTTCCGATGAGGAAGAGGCGAGGAGGGGTCCAACTCGCCCCCTTTAACATGTTTCCAAGATGTGGGCCTGTCCCGTCCGGTTCTCCACACCGATGGGAGTGGGGGGGGGGGGGGTTGCAGGAAGTAAAAAAAAAGGAAGTGTACACCCCGTTAAAAACGAGGTGGACAACCTAAATTGCAAAACCTTAGAAAGGCTCTTTGGGGTTACTTGATAAGAACCTTTCGATAGGAATCTTTTAATTATTTTTTAAAAAAATATTATTTTTCTTTTTTGAATTATTATTTTTCTTTTTTGAATTGATTATTTTTCTTTTTTGAATTTATTATTATTAGTATTCAAATTTATTATTATTATTATTATTTGAATTGATTATTTTTCTTTTTTTCAATTTTGAATTTTTCTTTTTCGAATTGATTATTATTTCTATTTTTCGAATTGATTATTATTTCTATTTTTTGAATCGATTATTATTTCTATTTTTTGAATCGATTATTATTTTAATTCCGTCCAATTGATCATTATTTTTATTTTTCGAATGTATCGGCCGCCCTTTTCCTAGTGGACTCAGGGCGGCTTACGACAATGGAATAATTACAAATTTAAAATGCTGCCTCTTCTTCTCTGGGTCCAAACTTCTAGAAGAAGAAATATTAAATGGAAAGCAAATTGTTGAAGGAGATGAACTGGGGCGTTACTGGATTGGCACAATTCAGATGGCTACCAACGGGCGAGTTTGGCACCAGAGAAAAAGGGAATAGTTGGCCTCCAATTCTATTTGGGGAAAAAAGCGACTAAAAAAATCTAAAATCGATCCGATTTTAACCCCAGCAGGCTGTAGGTTTTTTTCAAGGGGTTCTATCCTCTATATTTTTGGGGGGGTAGAGGGAAGAAGCCACCCCTCCGAGAATGATTCCTGGATTGGAAGGGGGGCTCTGCAGGGCAACGAAGTGGGGTCCTTGGAAAAAAGCCAGCCCCCCCAGGAGAAATCTGGCAACCCACTTCGGCTCTTCTCGTTTGGGGGGAAGCAGTGGAGAGAAGCCGGATCCAAAGGGCCCTGTGAGAGAGAGAGAGAAAGAAGTCGGGTTAGTTAAGATGAAAAAAACATTTATTCCTGGGAGGCTTTTGTGACACCTCCAAGAGAAACAAGCCTAGATTAATATATTAATCTAATATATTAATTAGCATATTAATATATATTTATATATTATATATTATATTGATATATATTATATTATATATATCAATATAATATAATATAATATAACATCATATCTGTATTTATTTATTTATTGGATTTATAGGCCGCCCCTCTCCGAAGACTCGGGGCGGCTAACAGCAATCATAAAACAACGTACAATAATAATCCAATACTAAAAAAGATTAAAAACCCATTAATATAAAAAACCAAACATACATACAGACATACCATGCATAAAATTGTAAAGGCCTAGGGGGAAAGGGAATCTCAATTCCCCCATGCTTGGCGGCAGAGGTGGATTTTAAGCAGCTTACGAAAGGCAAGGAGGGTGTGGGCAATTCTAATCTCTGGGGGGAGTTGGTTCCAGAGGGCCGGGGCCGCCACAGAGAAAGCTCTTCCCCTAGGTCCCGCCAAGCGGCATTGTTTAGTTGACGGGACCCGGAGAAGACCCACTCTGTGGGACCTAACTGGTCGCTGGGATTCGTGCAGCAGAAGGCGGTCCCTGAGATATATTATATTAATTATATTATATTATATACACTGCTCAAAAAAATAAAGGGAACATTTAAACAACACAATATGACTCCAAGTCAATCAAACTTCCGTGAAATCAAACTGTCCACTTAGGAAGCAACAATGATTGACAGTCAATTTCACCTGCTGTTGTGCACCTTCAACTTTGTACAGAACAAAGTATTCAATGGGAATATTTCATTCATCCAGATCTAGGATGGGTTCTTTGAGTGTTCCCTTTATTTTTTTGAGCAGTATCTATATTTATTTATTTTATTTTAGTTATTAGATTTGTATGCCGCCCCTCTCCGCAGACTCGGGGCGGCTCACAACAGCAAGAAAACAATTCATGACAAATCTAATAATTTTAAAACATTTTTAAAAACCCGTTATTAAGCAGACATACAGACAACCATACCATACATAAATTGTATAGGCCCGGGGGAGATATCTCAATTCCCCCATGCCTGGCGGCAAAGGTGGGTTATATATATGTATGTATGTATGTATGTATGTATGTATGTAAGTGTGTGTGTAGATTGTTGTAAGTTCGGGGTTTTCCCCATGTAATATTTTGAGTGTCTTTGCGACGCTTCGGCGAAATCACATTCGGCATCATCAGGCTGAAGTTATTGGCTTCATGCTGCTTCGAGTATAGTTTGGAGTATGGTTTGAGTAAGCCATACTCAAAGCAGCAGGAAGCCAATCTCAATGCCAATATACAGTTATATGGGGTGGGGGCTTTAAAGGGGAGATCTCAAGGCCAATCCACAAATATTTGGGGTGGGAGCTTCAAAGTGGCAAGGGGGGAGTTCTCAATGTCAATATACAGATATATGGGGTGGGGGATTCAGGTTGGCAAGAAGGAGGAGGGAGAGCTCTCAATGCCAATACACAGATATATGGGGTGGGGGCTTCAAGGGGGGGATCTCAATACCAATATAGAGATTTATGGGGTAGGGGCTTCAAGGGGGGGAGATCTCAATGCCAATACACCGATATATGGGGTGGGGGCTTCAAGAGGGGGATCTCAATACCAATATAGAGATTTATGGGGTGGGGGCTTCAAGGGGGGAGATCTCAATGCCAATACACAGATATATGGGGTGGGGGCTTCAAAGTGGCAAGGGGGGGAGATCTCAATGACAATAAGTGGGGGGGGCTTCAAGGGGCGGAGAATATCAATGCCAATACACAGATATATGGGGTGGGGGCTTCAAGGGGGGGATCTCAATACCAATATAGAGATTTATGGGGTGGGGGCTTCAAGGGGGGGAGATCTCAATGCCAATACACCGATATGTGGGGTGGGGGCTTCAAGGGGGGGGAGATCTCAATGCCAATACAGAGATATATGGGGTGGGGGCTTCAAAGTGGCAAGGGGGGGGAGATCTCAATGACAATAAGTGGGGGGGGGCTTCAAGGGGCGGAGAATATCAATGCCAATACACAAATATATGGGGTGGGGGCTTCCAGGTGGCATGGGGGGGAGATCTCAATGCCAATATGTGGGGTCGGGGCTTCAAGGGGGGAAGGGAGAAATGGGGTGGGGACTTCCTACTGTAATTAGGGGAGGGGACTTCCCATTGTCAACTTTATATATAAAAGGGGTGGCAGCCATAAAATACATGGGGGGTCTCCCAGAGATGGGGGGGGGCTTTTAAGGAGCCTATTAGGGGGAGGGGCTTCTATAAGAGCTATTGAGGGGGGAGGAAGATTGAAGAGGGGGTCTCGCCCGGGGGGGGTCAGGGAAAGCCCCCACCGCGATAATAATGCGGAGGGTCCCTCGGGACGAAGGGGGGGTCCCTCGTCGGGGTGCCCCGCCGCCGCCCACCCGCCCCTCACGGACTAAAACGCTGCCCTCACCTCAGCCACCACAGCCTAACCTGCCATTCCTCGCCTCTCGCTTCTCATTGGCGGAGAAAGCGACATAGGCCCGCCTTCGGAGGCGAGGCGCCTCAGTTCCGACCGCCCACTCGGTCCCAGGGATTCGGTTTCCCCGAGCGGGGAGAACAACACAGCATTTCCGATTGCCTAGCGACGACGAGGCCATTTGCGGGGCGGACGAGATTCGCCAGAACTGTTGCCGTGCCCAAACTCGGTAGTTTTTTTTAGGGATGCCGTGATTGGGTCTTTTTCCGCAGCGGGCGAAGGTGGATTTATCTCTCTCTTTCTCCCTCTAACGCGAACCATTCCCCTCAGCGCGTTCTTAAAAGAACCGGAAAGGTCGTGACAGCAGAAGGTAACCGCAGCCCTTAATTGAATTGAGGTAGGGAGCGGCGGATTGGCGGATACGCTTGTCTATCCAGACGAAGCGGACCTCCCTCCGCGAGGAGCATAGACGCGAGGGACGCAGACCGCCCCCCTTGCTCTCTAAAGGAAAGAAAGCCAGGGTAGAGATGGCGCGGCCTCGAGCGCCCTCTAGTGGAAGAAATGGTGAAGGGGGGGGGAAAGGACAGGGAGAAGAAAGGATTGCATTCCTACCATTACAGTAGTTTGAGAAAAAAATGTGGTGCATTACTTTAAAAAAATGTGCATTCCCTCGTAATTTAGGAAATATTAAACAGGCAGAATTTTATACAGAACCTAGCTGAAAAACATGCTTTTAGGCAGAAAAGAGGGAGTGATGTTGCTTTCTATAAAAAGTCCCTAGATCTGGGGAAAAAAACCATGTTACCCAAAAATAAATTTGTGGAGTTTTAACTAACCTAGGTAGTGCGTTGTGTGAACGAAGCTCAGAGGGTGTGTGTTTCTTTAGTTGTTTATTTTCAGTTTCAACTTATTGAAAACAAAGGCATGTAGGAATGATTCTAAAGCCCCCCCCAAAAAAAATCAAACCACAGATGGACAATTGGTTGTTTTATTTATTTATTTTGTCCAATACACAATGAGGGTTTTAGAGGGTATATACACATAGTAAAATACATGATGAAGGTTATAGAGGAGGTACTCATAGTAAATATATCTAAGAAATAATAGAAAAGAAGATAAAGTAATAGAACATATCAATGAAAGAAGAAGAGATATAGGAATAGAAGAAAGGTATAGGAGATATAGGAGAGCAATAGGACAGGGGACGGAAGGTATTCTAGTGCACTTGTACTCGCCCCTTACTGACCTCTTAGGAATCTGGAGAGGTCAACCGTAGATAATCTAAGGGTAAAATGTTGGGGGTTTGGGGAGGACACTATGGAGTCCGGTAATGAGTTCCACGCTTCGACAACTCGGTTACTGAAGTCATATTTTTTACAGTCAAGTTTGGAGCGGTTAATATTAAGTTTAAATCTGTTGTGTGCTCTTGTGTTGTTGTGGTTGAAGCTGAAGTAGTCGCCGACAGGCAGGACGTTGCAGCATATGATCTTGCGGGCAATACTTAGATCTTGTTTAAGGCGTCTTAGTTCTAAACTTTCTCGGCCCAGGATTGAAAGTTGTGATGTATAATAACACACACACCTTTGCTCCAGATTTAGTCTGGATTCATATGTTTAAAACATGCTTCCCCTGGTCCTTCTTTTAATGAAAAGGGGGGACATGATAGCAGTCTTCCAACATCTCAGGGGTTGCCCCAAAGAAGAGGGAGTCAAGCTATTCTCCAAAGCACCTGAGGGTAGAACAAGAAGCAATGGATGGAAACTAAACAAGGAGAGAAGCAACTTAGAACTAAGGAGAAAGTTCCTGACAGAACAATTAATCAGTGGAACTGCTTGCCTCCAGAAGTTGTGAAGCAGATGTTGGATAACCATCTTGGCTGCATAGCTAGAGATATAACAAGCAGGAAGAGGGAGATTGTGATCCCGCTGTATAGAGCGCTGGTGAGGCCACATTTGGAATAATACTGTGTCCAGTTTTGGGGACCTCACCTACAAAAAGATATGGATAAAATTGAACGGGTCCAAAGACGGGCTACAAAATGGTGGAAGGTCTTAAACATCAAACTTATCAGGAAAGACTTCATGAACTCAACCTGTCTAGTCTGGAGGACAGAAGGGAAAGGGGGGACATGATCAAAACATTTAAATATGTGAAAGGGTTAAATAAGGTTCAGGAGGAAAGTGTTTTTAATAGGAAAGTGAACACAAGAACAAGGGGGCACAATCTGAGGTCAGTTGGGGGAAAGATCAGAAGCAACGTAAGAAAATATTATTTGACTGAAAGAGTAGTAGATGCTTGGAACTAACTTCCAGCAGACGTAGTTGGTCAATCCACAATAACTGAATTTAAACATGCCTGGGATAAACATAGATCCATTCCTGAGATAAAATAAAGGAAATAGTATAAGGGCAGACTAGATGGACCAGGAGGTGTTTTTCTGCCGTCAATCTTCTATGTTTTTATTAAGTAAGTAAGTAAGTAAGTAAGTAAGTAAGTAAGTAAGGAAGGAAGGAAGGAAGGAAGGAAGGAAGGAAGGAAGGAAGGAAGGAAGGAAGGAAGGAAGGAAGGAAGGAAGGAAGGAAGGAAAAGGAAGGAAGAATCCACAGTGAAGTAGTGTAGGGTTTCCTGCCTAAGCAGGGAATTGGACTAGAAGACCTCCAAGGTCCCTTCCAACTCTGTTGCTGTTGTTGTTGTTGTTGTTGTTGTTATTATTGTTATTATTATTATTATTATTATTATTATTATTATTATTATTATTATTATCACAGTTGAATAAACGAACCGCAATTAGCTGGCTTCATAACGTTGCATCCTTTGCAAAGCTACAATAGTCCAAACCAGAATTTGCTTCACAAAGCCAAATTTAAACTGCCCGTTCTATGGTTTAATCTGCTTTTTGAAGCCAGCACCATCTGCAAAGAGCTTTCCCAGTTTGTGTTGGACTCGGAAAATTGCAAAACACTGGCTTTAAATAACATATTAAACAATCAGCAGAAGAAATCCTGTTATGGTTTCGAGGTGCAAATCTGGTCAGAGGTTTTAATGCACCGAAAAATAACAGATGTTCCCAGCCAAGAGCACTTAATTTGCAGTCTTCTTAAGCTGTAATATCTCTCCCCTCATTAACACGAAGCAGCCCTAAATAACATCGAGGACAACGGATGCTTTGCTGTAGCCCAATCCATCAAAATTTTGACAACCACGATCATCCAGCAAAGCTGTGGTAGAGTTAAACTTTTCTTTGTGAGGACTAGTTTGTTTATTTCCCGATCTGCCGAAATCTACAGTGGATTAATCAATAACTAAAAGGTAAGCAGAGCATATGGTAGACCTCATGAACAGATATTTTTTATGCTGCCTGAGCCTCGGTCAGTGGCTGCAGTTTTATGCGATACGTGAATCCAGCATCCGGCAATCTGGGTTAAATAGCAAACTAAGATTACACAAATTTAAAGCACGCCCTAAAAAAATCCCAAACCCACAAAAAGTTAAAACCTCTTTTTTACTGCCCAAACCTGACTCCTAAAGTATTGTATTTTTCTGAGTATAAAAGGCACCTTTTTCCTCCCTAAAAGAGGCTGATAATTTGGATGTGTCTTATACTCTGAATGTAGCTTTTTTTCCAACCCTGACTACCTGCTAGCGATCTTCCCAGCTCTTACCTTGCAGGCTCTTTCATTGTTACTCTCTGCAAAGAATGTTTTCCAAGCCTTAAATCTTTGCAGGGTTTTTTCCATTCCTCCAACTTGCTCCAAATAATTTTCTTTCCAGCCCTAACCAGGTGCTAACAGTTTCCCCAGCTCTCTCTTACCCGCTTGCAAGCTCTTTCATTGTTACTCTCTGCAAAGAATGTTTTCCAAGCCCTAAGTCTTTGCAGGGTTTTTTCCATTGCTCTACTTGCTCCAAATGTTTCTTTCCAGGTGCTAACAATGTTCCCAGCTCTTACTGGCTTGCAAGCTCTTTCATAGAAACATAGAAGTCTGACGGCAGAAAAAGACCTCCTGGTCCATATAGTCTGCCCTTATACTATTTTCTGTATTTTATCTTAGGATGGATATATGTTTATCCCAGGCATGTTTCAATTCAGTTACTGTGGATTTATCTACCACGTCTGCTGGAAGTTTGTTCCAAGGATCTACTACTCTTTCAGTAAAATAATATTTTCTCACGTTGCTTTTGATCTTTCCCCCAACTAACTTCAGATTGTGTCCCCTTGTTCTTGTGTTCACTTTCCTATTAAAAACACTTCCCTCCTGGACCTTATTTAACCCTTTGACATATTTAAATGTTTTGATCATGTCCCCCCTTTTCCTTCTGTCCTCCAGACTATACAGATTGAGTTCATTCAGTCTTTCCTGATACGTTTGATGCTTAAGACCTTCCACCATTCTTGTAGCCCGTCTTTGAACCCGTTCAATTTTGTCAATATCTTTTTGTAGGTGAGGTCTCCAGAACTGAACACAGTATTCCAAATGTGGTCTCACCAGCGCTCTATACAGCGGGATCATAATCTCCCTCTTCCTGCTTGTTATACCTCTAGCTATGCAGCCAAGCATCCTACTTG
The DNA here is from genome assembly GCF_031021105.1 of Erythrolamprus reginae. Taxonomy (NCBI): domain Eukaryota; kingdom Metazoa; phylum Chordata; class Lepidosauria; order Squamata; family Dipsadidae; genus Erythrolamprus; species Erythrolamprus reginae. The sequence continues at coordinate 46,454,648 of NC_091959.1, forward strand.
CTTTCCCTACCGCCTGACTGCACTGTTCACCCATTGTTACTCTCTCTGAATAAAGTTTTTTTAAAGCCCTAACCAAGGGATAAAATAATGTGCTGGAGCTGATAAGACGAAGGACTTCAGCCAAATGAATATCTGGGAAGCAGATTCTTCTCCCTATTTTCGTCCTCGAAAACTAAGGTGTGTCTTATACTCCGAAAAGTACAGTACTAGCCATTCTACAGGTCAAGGGAGAAAAGATCCAATTATTTCCCCAGCTTGTCGAAAACTCGGCCATCCATCATTTTGCAAAATGTTCATCGAAATCCAGCACGCCTGCCCGGTTCCAGAGACATCTGCTACCCTGCCCCTCAGATGCCCTTGCCAGCTGATTAGCATCGTGGATCATTCAGACATTCGGAGACGGGGAAACCTGATCTGCATTCCTGGCCTGGCTGGAGAAAAACCGGAAGAGCTAAACCAGTTTTCCTTGGCGGGCGGTAGTGACCGCAGAGTGCAACCAGCATTATTTATCTCCTCCTCCTCTTCCCCTTCTCTTCTTCTTCTCCCTCCTCCTCCTCCTCCTCCTCTCCTTCCCCTCCTTTTGCTCTGCTTCTTCTTCTCCCTCCTCCATCTCCTCCTGCAAACCTCACTCCCTCCTAGCCCTGTTGATGTAAGCTGGATGGGTCAAGAAAGGTCTACAAAAAAACAACAACAACCACCAAGCTCCAGAGCCCCCAGCCCTCCTCTTCCATCTCCTCCTCTTCCTCTTCTTCCTCCTTCTCTTCTTCCTCCTCCTCTTCCTCTTCTTCTGCTCTTCCTCTTCCTCCTCCTCCTAGCCTCTTCTTCCCCTTCTCCTCCTCTTCCTCGTCTTCTCCTCTTCCTCCCCTCTTTTTCTCCTTCTCATCCTCTTCCTCTCCTCTTCTCCTTCCTCCTCCTCTACCTCTGCCTCCTCCTCCTCCCCTTCTTCTGCTCTTCCTCTCCTCCTGCAAACCCTCCCCCCTCCTAGCCCTGTTGACGTTAGCTGGTTGGGTCCTGAAACGTCTGCAAAAAAACCCCCACCAAGCTCAAGGACCCCCTCCTCCTCCTCTTCTTCCTCCTCCTCTTCCTCCTCCCGTGCCAACCCGCCCTCTCCCCCTGACGCTGTTCCCTAGCGGGGCAAGGCGACGCCTCGGCGCTGCCAAAGGCCGCCCGGGCCAGGGCTGCTGGGGCCCGGCAGGGGAAGGGAAGGGGAAGGGCGGGTGGGGGGCGTCGCCGAGCCCGTCCCTCCGTCCCTCCCCCGGCCGCCCCGGTTGGCTGCCGCCTGGCCAGGAGGCGCCGGGAAGGCAGCGAAGATGGCGACGCGGGCGGGAGGCCTCCCGGTCCGGCCCTGGATGCGGGTGCTGTGCGGGGGAGCCCGGTGAGAGAGAGAGAGAAAGACCCACACGCGCCCCCTGGCCTTCCTCCTCCTCCTCTTTCTCCTCTTCCTCCTCCTTCCTTCCACTTACTCTTCTTCCCGTCTTCCTGCCCCTCCCCTTTCTCTCCTCTTCCTTTTCCTCCTTCTGTTCTTCTTCTTCCTTTCCTCTTCTTTTTCCTCCTTTTCGTCTTCCTCCTTTTTCTCTCCTTTCTTTTTCTCCTTCCCTTCTTCCTTCCTCTCTGCCTCTTTTCATCTTCCTCCTCCTCCTTTCCATCTTCCTGCCCCTCCCCTTTCTCTCTCTTCCTTTTCCTCCTTCTGTTCTTACTTCTTCCTTTCTTCCTCTTCTTTTTCCTCCTTTTCCTCTTCCTCCTCCTCTTTCCCTCCTTTCTTTTTCTCCTTCCCTTCTTCCTTCCTCTCCTCCTCTTCATCTTCTTTCTCCTCCCCTCTTCCTCCTCCTCTTTCCCTCCTTTCTTTTTCTCCTTCCCTTCCTTCCTCTCCTCTTCCTCCTCTTCCTTTCATCTTCTTCCTCCTCCTTTTCTTTCTCTCCTTTCCCCCCTTCCCTTGTCTCCTCCTCTTCTTCCTTCCTCTCCTCCTCTTTTCATCTTTCTCCTCCTCATTTCCATCTTCCTGCCCCTGCCCTTTCTCACTTCCTTTTTCTCCTTCTGTTCTTCTTCTTCCTTTCTTCCTCTTCTTTTTCTCCTTTTCCTCTTCCTCCTCCTCTTTCCCTCCTTTCTTTTTCTCCTTCCCTTCTTCCTCCCTCTCCTCCTCTTCATCTTCCTCCTCCTCATTTCCATCTTCCTGCTCCTGCCCTTTCTCTCCTCTTCCTTTTTCTCCTTCTCTCCTTCTTTCCTTCCTCCCTCTCCTCTTTTCATCTTCCTCCTCCTCATTTCCATCTTCCTGCCCCTGCCCTTTCTCTCTTCCTTCTCCTTCTGTTCTTCCTTTCTTCCTCTTCTTTTTCTCCTTTTCCTCTTCCTCCTCCTCTTTCCCTCCTTTCTTTTTCTCCTTCCCTTCTTCCTCCCTCTCCTCCTCTTCATCTTCCTCCTCCTCATTTCCATCTTCCTGCCCCTGCCCTTTCTCTCTTCCTTTTTCTCCTTCTGTTTTTCTTCTTCTTCCTTTCTTCCTCTTCTTTTCATCTTCCTCCTCCTCCTTTCTGTCTTCCTGGCCCTCCTCTTTCTCTCCTCTTTCTTTCTTTCTTTCTTTCTTTCTTTCTTTTTCTCTTTTTCTTTTTCTTTCTCCTTCTCTCTTCTTTCTTTCTTCTTTCTTTGTTTCTCTCTTTCTCTCTTCCTTTTTCTTTATCTCTGTCTTTCTTTTTCTTTCTTTCTTTCTCTTTCTCTTTTTTCTTTGTCTCTCTCTTCTTTTTTCCTTCCTTCCTTCCTTCCTTCCTTTCTTTCCACCCGCCTGTCCATCCTTCATGAAAACAACAGAATTTCCTGAAATGGCAAAATCGACTTGTTTGATTAGGGGAAAAACAACAAACTACATTGGTCAGCAACTAGAAAGCTTTTTGCTGAAAAGGGAGGGGGGAAAATTGAACGTGATTTCTTTTGCTTTGGTGGCCAGGAAGTGTAGAATAGGGAAAGGAAAGGACCCACAACGCCCCTTTTAAAGCAACGCAACACAAATGCTTTTATAATTCCTGCAAAAAGATGGAAAGGCCCTTTATAACTTTACTTTCTTTTTTAAATCTCTCCCTTTCTTTCTTTGTTTTGTGTTCTTTCAAAAACCCAGCAGTGCTTGGACTTCATTTTCCATCCTTCACCCGGGCAGCATGGTTTGTGGGTGGGTGTGTTTCGGCTGTGGATGATGGGTCTTATTATCAAACCCAGCAAGGAAATGCCATTTGAGTGGAGGATGAAATCAAATCAGAAATAAACTCTTTGCTCTTGAACAATAAGGAAAAGCATTGCTATCACCAAGGATGTGGGATTAGCCTGTTTTCCAGGGATTTTCCGAAGTTAATGAGTGACCAGGGTTGGAGCAAAGGTCTTGGTCAAATAAAATGGAAGGGGGGGGATATTATTAGTAATTGTTGATTGGCATATACTGGCTCACCTCTCTGGAAGATTATCTTGGTCGTGGGTTGTTTTTTTTCCAGCTCTAAAGAGAGCTAACAGGAAAAGTTCGATTGCATTTGGTTTTCAAGAAAGATTATATCGTATTACAGGAGGTCTACAAGGAGTAAGAATGGAGTGGAATAGAATAGAGAATAGAACAGAGAATTGGAATAGAATAGAATAGGAATTGTTATTGAGAATAGAAGAGAGAATAGAAGAGAGAATTGGAATAGAATTGGAAGAGAAGAGAAAAGAATAGAATAAATAGAACAGAGAATTGGAATAGAATAGAATAGGAATTGTTATTGAGAATAGAAGAGAGAATAGAAGAGAGAATTGGAATAGAATTGGAAGAGAAGAGAAAAGAATAAAATAAATAGAACAGAGAATTGGAATAGAATAGAATAGAATAGAATAAGAATTGTTATTGACAATAGAAGAGAGAATAGAAGAGAGAATTGGAAGAGAATTGGAAGAGAAGAGAAAAGAATAAAATAAATAGAACAGAGAATTGGAATAGAATAGAATAGAATAAGAATTGTTATTGAGAATAGAAGAGAGAATAGAAGAGAGAATTGGAAGAGAATTGGAATAGAATTGGAAGAGAAAAGAAAAGAATATAATAAATAGAACAGAGAATTGGAATAGAATAGAATAGAATAGAATAGGAATTGTTATTGAGAATAGAATAGAGAATAGAACAGAGAATAGGAATAGAATTGGAAGAGAAAAGAAAAGAATATAATAAATAGAACAGAGAATTGGAATAGAATAGAATAGAATAGGAATTGTTATTGAGAATAGAAGAGAGAATAGAAGAGAGAATTGGAATAGAATTGGAAGAAAAAAGAATAGACTGGACTGGGTAGAATAGAATAGAATAGGGAATTGGAATATAATTGGAATAGAAAAGAATAGAATAGGAATTGTTATTGGGAATAGAATAGAGAATAGAAGAGAGAATTGGAATAGAATTGCAAGAAAAAAAAGGAATAGACTGGACTGGGTAGAGTAGAATTAGAATAGAATAGAATAACAAAGTTAGAAGGGACCCTTGAGGTCTTCAACCCCCTCCTTAGGCCAGAAATCCTACACTACTTCAGACAGATGGTTATCTAGCATCTTCTTAACAACTTCCAGTGTTGAAGTATTTACAACTTCTGGAGGCAAGCTGTTCCACTGGTTAATTGTTCTAACTGTCAGGAAATTTCTCCTTAGTTCTAAGTTGCTTCTCTCCATGTTTAGTTTCTTGTCCTACCCTCAGGTGCTTTGGAGAAGAGCTTGACTCCCTCTTCTTTGGGGCAACCCCTGAGATATTGAAACACTGCTATCGTGTCTCCCCTGGTCCTTCTTTCCATCAAACCAGCCATGCCCAGTTCCTGCAACTGTTCTTCATATGTTTCAGCCTCCAGTCCCCTAATCATCTTTCTCCACTCTTTCCTAGCATCCTTTTTTCCATATCGCGGTGACCAAGACCAAATGCGGTGTGATCTTAACTAAGGCTTTGTAAACCTGTAGTAATCTGCAAGGTGAATTGGCCTCCCTTGGAAAGAAAACCAACCGTTTTCAGAATTTCGGTCAAATTGGGCGGCCTCGAAATGTGGAGTCCACCCATCAAACTAAAGCACCTCAACTTTTGTTTTGTCTTTTTTTTGTTCCCAGGGGTTATTCCAAAGACAGCGAAAGCAGCTGGTTTCGGTCCCTCTTCGTCCACAAGGTGGATCCGCGGAAGGACGCCCACTCCAACCTCCTTTCAAAGAAAGAGACCAACCACCTCTACAAGATCCAATGTGTGTCCCTCCTTCGCGATTTCTACATTTTTTCCCCTTTTCCAGAGCAGATTTCACTGTGCAAACAAATCCTAATTGTGTGGACGTCGCTTAATTGGGGCCACGGAAAGAGATTTGGACTTCAAATCCCAGAATCCCCTAGCCAGGAATTCTGGAAATTGACGTCCACGTGATAAGCTGTAAAGTGGATGGTCTCCATCGTCACTTATTTATTTATTATTGTTATTGTTGTTGTTGTTATTATTATTATTATTATTATTATTATTAGGTTCGCCTGGCGCACCAGTTTATTGATTATTTATTTACTTACTTACTTACTTACTTACTTACTTACTTACTTACTTACTTACTTACTTACTTACTTACTTACTTACTTACTTATTGGATTTGTATGCCGCCCCTCTCCGCAGACTCGGGGCGGCTATATTTATTTATTTATCGGATTAAGGTAAGTAAGTAAGGTAGACTGCGCATAGTACTGTAAATAATACAGTATGTACATATTTATTATTATTATTGTTATTGTTATTTTTATTATTATTATTATATTATTATTATTAGGTTCGCCTGGCGCACCAGTTTATTGATTATTTATTTATTTACTTATTTACTTACTTACTTACCGTACTTACTTACTTACTTACTTACTTACTTACTTACTTACTTACTTACTTACTTACTTACTTACTTACTGGATTTGTATGCCGTCCCTCTCCGCAGACTCGGGGCGGCTAACAGCAATGATAAAAAACAACATGTAACAATCCAATTTAATAAAACAACTAAAAACCCTTATTATAAAAACCAAACATACACACAAACGTACCATACCTAACTTGTAATGGCCTAGGCTAGGGGAAGGAATATCCTAACTGCCCCATGCCTGGCGACAAAGGTGGGTCTTGAGTAATTTGCAAAAGACAAGGAGGGTGTGGGCCGTTCTAATCTCTGGGGGGAGTTGATTCCAGTTGAGGCCCTATTTGGACCGGGAGTCACTACTCACAGTCACTCATGCCCTCATCACCTCGAGGCTCGACTACTGTAATGCTCTCTACATGGGGCGACCTTTGAAGAGTGTTCGGAAACTTCAGATCGTGCAGAATGCAGCTGCGAGAGCAATCATGGGCTTTCCCAAAAATGCCCATGTCACACCAACGCTCCACAGTCTGCATTGGTTGCCGATCAGTTTCCGGTCACAATTCAAAGTGTTGGTTATGACCTATAAAGCCCTTCATGGCACCGGACCAGATTATCTCCGGGACCGCCTTCTGCTGCACGAATCCCAGTGACCAGATAGGTCTCACAGAGTGGGCCTTCTCCGGGTCCCGTCAACTAAACAATGTTGTTTGGCAGGGTCCAGGGGAAGAGCCTTCCCTGTGGCGGCCCCGGCCTCTGGAACCAACTCCCACCGGAGATTAGAATTTCCCCCACCCTCCTCGCCTTTCGTAAGCTCCTTAAAACCCACCTCTGCCATCAGGCATGGGGGAACTGAGATATTCTTTCCCCGTAGGCCTTTACAATTTATGCATGGTATGTCTGTATGTATGTATGTTTGGTTTTTAGTTGTTTTAGTATTGGATTTACATGCTGTGTTTTATTACTGTTGTTAGCTGCCCCGAGTCTACGGAGAGGGGCGGCATACAAATCCAATAAATAAATAGATAGATAGATAGATAGATAGATAGATAGATAGATAGATAGATAGATAGATAGATAGATAAAATTATTATTATTATTATTATTATTATTATTATTATTATTATTATTATTATTAATTGGACTTGTATGCCGCCCACCTCCAGGGACCCGGGGCGGCTCACGACATATAAGGCAAAAAAATACGTATGCAAATCTAGTAGTTAAAACTATAAACTTAAAACATTAATTTAATTTAAAAAACAGTCAATTTACTCAAGCACACAATTATTTATTTATTGGACTTCTATGCGGCCCAATCCCGAAGGACTCGGGGCGGCTTACCACAATAATAAAAACACAAAATTAATAAATACAAAGGGGTAAAAGAAGAGGAGCGTTTTCTAAAAACTAAAACATTATAAAACTAAAACCCCATAAAAAGTTATTTAAAAAATAAGCAGTCACAGTCATATACATGCACACCATTCATAAAATTGGCCATCCAGGATGTAAGTTTATGGCCCCCAGGCTATAAAATGATTGATTCAATATACAATACGCGTAACCCAGGGGTAGGCAAAGATGGCTCTTCTATAACTTGTGGACTTCAACTCCCAGAATTCCTGAGCAAGCATGATTGGCTCAAGAATTCTGGGAGTTGAAGTCCACAAGTCATAGAAGAGCCAACTTTGCCTAATCCAATTGTATATGCGTCATCGGCGGGGAAGTGTAATGAATTTTAACACCATACATAAATTTCACCGTTGGAATACGATATATTGTTTAAAAAGTTCCGTTTTTCTTTCTCTCGTTTCCAGTCCACAATGTGAAGCCCGAATGCTTGGATGCCTACAACACACTTGCGTAAGCATCGACCTCTCTTGGTTTTTCCATGGTTTAGTAAACCAAAATGCATTTTCTTAATGGTCCTATTTGGGTCGCGCCCCCCCCCCCATACTATTGCACAATACGTTTGATAAATAAAGTTGCAGCGCTTAGAATGCAGGATTGCAGTCCGACTCTGCCCACAGCCAGGAAGTTCGATCCTGGCTAAAGTTAGACTCATCCTTCTGAGGTCGGCTCAAGATTGACTCGGCCTTCCATCCTTCCGAGGTGGACAAAATTGTTGGGGGCAAGAGGCGGACTCTGTAAACCCCTTAGAGAGGGCTGTAAAAGTACTTTGAAGTAGTATATTAATCAAAGTGGTATTGCTATTGTCCTTCCTTCCTTTTTTGCTTCTTTCTTCCTTTTTTAATTTTCTCCCTTGCCTTCCTTTCTTCCTTCTTTCCTTCCTTCCTTCTTCCTTTCTTCCTTCTTTCCTTCCTTCTTTCCTTCCTTCCTTCCTTCTTTCCTTCTTTCCTTCCTTCCTTCCTTCCTTTCCTTCCTTCCTTCTTTCCTTCCTTCTTTCCTTCCTTTCCTTCGTTCCTTCTTTCCTTCCTTCCTTCCTTCTTTCCTTCCTTCCTTCCTTCTTTCCTTTCTTCTTTCCTTCTTTCCTTCCTTCCTTCCTTCTTTCCTTCTTTCCTTCCTTCCTGTTTTTCCTTCCTTCCTGTTTTTCCTTCATTCTTTCCTTCCTTCTTTCCTTCCTTCTTTCCTTCCTTCCTTCCTTCCTTCTTTTCTTCCTTCTTCCCTTCCTTCCTCCCTGTTTTTCCTTCTTTCCTTCCTTTCTTCCTTCTTTCCTTTCTTCCTTCCTTCTTTTCTTCCTTCCTCCCTGTTTTTCCTTCCTTCTTTCCTTCCTTCTTTCATTCTTTCCTTCCTTCCTTCCTGTTTTTCCTTCCTTGCTTGCTTCCTTCTTTCCTTCCTTCCTCCCTCCCTCTTCCAAATGCTGCCTCTATGTTGGTTGAGGCAGGCATAATTCTATTTGTTGAGGGGTCGAGGGAAAGGGAGGGTCTTGCCTTCTCTTTCTGCTCAAGATCCCCATGAACAATTGGTGGGTCACTGGGTGACACAGAATGCTGGACTCAATGGGCTTTGGCCCGATTCACCAGGGCTCTTCTTAGGTTCTTATGTGATTATTTGCCCCTCTGTTAATTTTGCGCCTTGCTTTGCAGGGAGGAAGTCCTGCCCAAGCTGCATTCGGACACCGGGTACCCTTGTGAACTGGTTGGCAGCTGGAACACCTGGTACGGCGACCAGGACCAGGCAGGTGAGAAGGTGGGGCAGGCAGGTGATTTGAGCTGCGTGAAGGGGAACCGAACAGCACACCTGTTTCTATTGGTTTTTCTACTGATTCTTCTACTGGTTTTTCTATTTTTCCTACTTTATTCTACTGGTTTTTCTATTGATTTTTCTGCTGGTTTTTTAATTGATTTTTGTACTGATTTTTCTATAGATTTTCTATTGGTTTTTCTATTCATTTTATATTGATTTTTCTACAGATTTTCTATTGGTTTTTCTATTCATTTTATATTGATTTTTCTACAGATTTTCTATTGGTTTTTCTATTCATTTTATATTGATTTTTCTACAGATTTTCTATTGGTTTTTCTATTCATTTTATATTGATTTTTCTACAGATTTTCTATTGGTTTTTCTATTCATTTTATATTGATTTTTCTACAGATTTTCTATTGGTTTTTCTATTCATTTTATATTGATTTTTCTACTGGTTTTCTATTGATTCTTCTACTGATTTTTCTACTTTTTTCTACTGATTCCTCTACTGATTTTTCTATTTTTCCTACTTTTTTCTACTGATTTTCTATTGATTTCATAGAAGTCTGACGGCAGAAAAAGACCTCCTGGTCCATCTCGTCTGCCCTTATACTATTTTCTGTATTTTATCTTAGGATGGATCTATGTTTATCCCAGGCATGTTTCAATTCAGTGACTGTGGATTGACCAACCACGTCTGCTGGAAGTTTGTTCCAAGGATCTACTACTCTTTCAGTCAAATAATATTTTCTCACGTTGCTTCTGATCTTTCCCCCAACTGACCTCAGATTGTGTCCCCTTGTTCTTGTGTTCACTTTCCTATTAAAAACACTTCCCTCCTGGAACTTATTTAACCCTTTGACATATTTAAATGTTTTGATCATGTCCCCCCTTTCCCTCCTGTCCTCCAGACTAGACAGATTGAGTTCATGAAGTCTTTCCTGATACGTTTTATGCTTAAGACCTTCCACCATTCTCGTAGCCCGTCTTTGGACCCGTTCAATTTTGTCAATATCTTTTTGTAGGTGAGGTCTCCAGAACTGAACACAGTACTCCAAATGTGGTCTCACCAGCACTCTATATAAGGGGATCATAATCTCCCTCTTCCTGCTTGTTATACCTCTAGCTATGCAGCCAAGCATCCTACTTGCTTTCCCTACCGCCCGACTGTCTATTTCTATAGATTTGTTACTGTTTTCTGTACTGATTTTTCTATTGATTTTTCTGCTGGTTTTTAATTGATTATTGTACTGATTTTTCTACAGATTCTTCTACTGATTCTTCTATTCATTTTATATTGATTTTTCTACTGATTTTCTATTGGTTTTTCTATTCATTTTATATTGATTTTTCTACTGATTTCTATTGAAAGTCACCTTTTTCAGTGCTGTTGGAACTTCAAATGGTCATTAAGTGAATTGTCGTAAGCCAAGGAACACCTGTCCTGGGGGGACAAGCCTAGCCCAAGGCTTGTATATTTTACATCAACTCCCTCTTTTTGGGCGTCAGTAAGACTCAGCGTCATTTGTTCCCCTGCAGTTCACATCTGGAGGTTCGTCGGTGGCTACTCAGCCCTCATGGAGTCCATGAACAAGCTGAGGGAGAACCAGGTATTTGGGGAACTCCATGACACTTGGCTGATTTGTTAAAATTATATGAGCTTGGGGGGAATCGGGAGATTCCGGTAGTTCAAATAAGTGTAAAGGTTTATTGCAAGCTTAAGCTCGCAACAAGAATCTGAACTACTAACAGTCAAGGGAAATGAGCGGGAGATAGATAACTTGAGTTCCTAGAAACTTTTAAGTGATAAGGCCACACTTGGAATCCTGCATTCAGTTTTGGTCACCGCAATGCAAAAAGGATATTGAGACGCTAGAAAAAGTGCAGAGAAGAGCAACGAAGAGGATTAGGGGACTAGAGGCTAAAACATAGGAAGAACGGTTGCAGGAACTGGGCATGGCTAGTTTAATGAAAAGAAGGACCAGGGGAGACAGGATAGCAGTGTTCCAGTATCTCAGGGGTTGCCACAAAGAAGAAGGAGTCAACCTCTTCTCCAAAGTGTTGGTTATGACCTATAAAGCCCTTCATGGCACCGGACCAGATTATCTCAGGGACCGCCTTCTGCTGCACGAATTCCGGCGACCAGTTAGGTCCCACAGAGTGGGTCTTCTCCAGGTCATGTCAACTAAACAACGTCACTTGGCGGGGCTCAGGGGAAGAGCCTTCTCTGTGGCGGCCCCAGCCCTCTGGAACCAACTCCCCCCAGAGATTAGAATTGCCCCCACCTTCCTCGCCTTTTGTAAACTTCTTAAAACCCACCTCTGCCGTCAGGCATGGGGGAACTGAGATATTCTTTCCACCTAGGCTTCTACAATTTATGCATGGTATGTCTATACGTATGTTTGGTTTTTATAATAATGGGTTTTTAACTGTTTTTAGTATTGGATTATTATTATATGCTGTTTTATTATTGCTGTTAGCCGCCTCGGGTTTCCGGAGAGGGGCGGCATACAAATCCAATAAATAAATAAAAAATAAAAATAAAAATAAAAATAAATTAATAATAATAATAATAATAATAATAATAATAATAATAATATAGTAGATTTATATGCCGCCCCTCTCCGAAGACTCGGGGCGGCTCACAACAATAATAAAACAATATTACAATGAAAAAGGATATTGAGACTCTAGAAAAAGTACAGAGAAGAGCAACGAAGAGGATTACGGGACTAGAGGCTAAAACGTATGAAGGACAGTTGCAGGAACTGGGCATTGCTAGTTTAATGAAATAAAGGACCAGGGGAGACATGATAGCAGCCTTCCAGTATCTCAGGGGTTGCCCCAAAGAAGAGGGAGTCAAGCTATTCTCCAAAGCACCTGAGGGTAGAACAAGAAGCAATGAGTGGAAAGTAAATATTATTATTACTATTATTATTATTATTATTATTATTATTATTATTATTATTATTTTGATTTGTATGCCGCCCCTCTCCGAAGACTTGGAGATAAACAACCAAGGAGAAAATTCCTGATAGTTAAAATAATTAATCCGTGGAACAGCTTGCCTCCAGAAGTTGTGAATGTTGCAACACTGGAAGTTTTTAAGCAAGTGTTGGATAACCATCTGTCTGAAGTGGTGTAGAGTTTCCTGCCTAAACAGGTGGTTGGACTAGAAGACCTCCAAGGTCCCTTCCAACTCTGTTGTAATTATTATCTCAGGGACCGCCTTCTGCTGCATGAATCCCAGCGACCAGTTAGGTCCCACAGAGTGGGCCTTCTCCAGGTCCCGTCAACTAAACAATGTCGTTTGGCGGGGCCCAGGGGAAGAGCCTTCTCTGTGGCGGCCCCGGCCCTTTGGGACCAACTCTCCCCAGAGATTAGAATAGCCCCCACCCTCCTTGCCTTTCGTAAGCTCCTCAAAACCCACCTGTGCCGTCAGGCATGGGGGAACTGAGATATTCCTTCCCCCTAGGCTTCTACAATTTATGCATGGTATGTTTGTATGTATGTATGATTGGTTTTATAACAAGGGTTTTTAGCTGTTTTTAGTATTGGATTTTTACATTCTGTTTTTATCACAGTTGTTAGCCGCCCCGAGTCCACGGAGAGGGGTGGCATACAAATCCAATAAAATAAAATAACATAAAATAACATAAAATAAAATAAAATAAAATAAAATAAAAAAATAAAAAAAATTAAATAAAAATAAATAAAAATAAAAATAAAATAAAAAAGTATAAAATAAATAATTCTTGATCTCGAATAAAAACCGACAGCCATTTGATTGCCATTTTTCTGACTCTTTGCTTTTTCCGTTTCCGCCAGGAATATTTGCAGTTCCGCAAAGAGAGGAGCCAGATGCTCCAGTCCCGAAGGAACCAGCTGCTCCTGGAATTCAGTTTTTGGAATGAGCCTCTGCCCCGCGCCGGGCCCAACATCTACGAGCTGCGGTCGTACAAGTTGAAGGTGAGATCTTGCAAGAGGCCTCTCAGGAAGTTGGCTTTCCTCCATAGTCACGGCCAATCAAAAGAACCCCACTGTCATTAAACATTTAGGTTTTTAATGTAAAATTGTTATTTTAGACTTAATGTTAGATTTGTCATTGTACACTGTTTTATCACTGCCTGTGAGCCGCCCCGAGTCTGCGGAGAGGGGGCGGCATACAAATCTAATAAATAAATAAAGGAAGGAAGGAAGGAAGGAAGAAAAGGAAGAGAAGGAAGGAAGGAAGGAAGAGAAGGAAGAAAGAAAGAAAAGGAAGATAAGAGAAGGAAGAAAGAAAGAAAGAAAGAAAAGGAAGAAAAGGAGGAGAAGGAAGGAAGGAAGGAAAAAAGAAAGAAAGAAAGAAAAGGAAGGAAGAAAGAAAGAAAAGGAAGGAAGGAAGAAAGAAAAGGAGGAGAAGGAAGAAAGGAAGAGAAGGAAGAAAGAAAGAAAGAAAGAGAGTGCGGAGAGGAGCGGCATACAAATCCAATAAATAAATAATAAATAAAATGATAGTCGATAGGAATTGATATTCATTGCTTGAAGATAAGTAAATTTGGATTTTCTTTTATAAGAAGGGGATTTATTTATGGAAAATTGGGAGTTAAGAAATACGATTGAATGATGAGTTCTAGTCCCGCCTTAGGTATGAAAGCCAACTGGGTGAGTTTGGGCCAATCACCAGGAGACTGTGAATTCTAGGCCCGCCTTAGACATGGCAGTCAACTGGGTGACTTTGGCCCAATCACCAGGAGACGGTGAGTTCTAGTCCCGCCTCAGACATGAAAGCCAACTTTGGGCCAATCACTAGGAGGCAGTGAGTTCTATTCCCACCCTAGGCATGAAAGCCAATTGGGTGACTTTGGGCCAATCGCCAGGAGACGGCGAATTCTAGTCTCGCCTTAGACATGACAGGCAACTGGGCAACTCTGGATCAATAGCAGCAGGCTGCGAGTTCTAATCTTGCCTTAGACATAAAAACAGGTTGGGTAACTTTGGGTTTTAACTCAACCCACCTCACAGGGCTGTTTTGGTGGGGCAAATAGAAGGAGGATGGCATATTCTATATGTTTCCAGCCTTGAGCTATTGATAAAGTAACGAAGGAGGAATAGCCGTGTAATTAATTAATTTCCTTCGATTTACTGATTTGCTGCCATCAGCCTTTGAAATCCATTTCTGCAATTTTATCTTTTCTTTTCTTTTCACTTTCAGCCCGGGACCATGATTGAATGGGGAAACAACTGGTAAGCAGAACGCAGTGAAAATATTTTTATTTCTCCAAAGGTCGGTATGAATTCCCCCGAGGGAAAATTTGCAAATTTGCAGCTCGTGCAGAGCAAAACAAGATGTAATTAATATTCGGTTAAGTTCATCCCAGAAGTAAGCCTACTTCCCTGGTTCCTTTGGGGTCTTTCCCTAGGTGTTTTTAAAACCACAATAATCAGAATCCCAAACTAGGCTGTCCTCAATTTGTCGATGATACCCAGTTATACATCTCCACCCCATGTCCACTCAACGAAGCAGTGGAAGTGATGGGCCGGTGCCTGGAGGCTGTTGGGGACTGGATGGGTGTCAGCAAACTCAAACTCAACCCAGACAAGACGGAGTGGCTGTGGGTCTTGCCTCCCAAGGGCAATTCCATCTGTCCGTCCATTACCCTGGGGGGGGGGGATTATTGACCCCCTCAGAGAAGGTCCGCAACTTGGGTGTCCTCCTCAATCCACAGCTCACATTAGAGAAACACCTTTCAGCTGTGACGAGGGGGGCGTTCGCCTGGTGCACCAGTTGTGGCCCTATTTGGACCGGGACTCACTGCTCACAGTCACTCATGCCCTCATCACCTCGAGGCTCGACTACTGTAACGCTCTCTACATGGGGCTACCTCTGAAAAGTGTTCGGAAACTTCAGATCGTGCAGAATGCAGCTGCGAGAGCAATCATGGGCTTCCCTAAATATGCCAATGTCTCACCAACACTCTGCAGTCTGCATTGGTTGTCGATCAGTTTCTGGTCACAATTCAAAGTGTTGGTTATGACCTATAAAGCCCTTCATGGCACCGGACCAGATTACCTCCGGGACCGCCTCCTGCCGCACGAATCCCAGCGACTAGTTAGGTCCCACAGAGTGGGTCTTCTCTGGGTCCCGTCAACTAAACAATGCCGTTTGGCGGGACCCAGGGGAAGAGCCTTCTCCGTGGCGGCCCCGGCCCTCTGGAACCAAACTCCCCCCAGATATTAGAATTGCCCCCACCCTCCTTGCCTTTTGCAAGCTACTTAAAACCCATCTCTGCCGCCAGGCATGGGGGAATTAAGATTCCTTCTCCCCCTAGGCCTTTACAATTGTATGCATGGTATGTCTGTATGTATGTTTGGTTTTTTATATTAATGGGTTTTTAATTCGCTTTTAGTATTGGATTATTTTGTATACTGTTTATGATTGCTGTAAGCCGCCCCGAGTCTTCGGAGAGGGGCGGCATATAAATCCAATAAAACTAAACTAAACTAAACTAAACTCAATTTGTTGGATTATTCCAAAAATGGAAACCAAGTTATCCCAGTACCAAAAATGAACAGGAAATATTAATTATTAGCGGCTGTGCTTCTTCATCTCTCTCCTTTTTCATCTGGGCAGGGCTCGGGCAATTAAACATCGTCAAGACAACCAGGAAGCGGTGGGCGGATTCTTCTCCCAAATTGGAGAGTTGTACATCGTACATCACTTGTGGGGTAGGTAGCCTTGAAATACACCCTTCTTTAGAGCAGGGGTCTCCAATCTAAGCAACTTTAAGCCTGGCAGACTTCCAACTCCCCGAATTCTCTAGTTTTTACCAAGTCCCAATTGCAAATTTATCAATTTCTTGGGCTTTAATCTTCATTTATTCAACTCTCTCTATGGCATTCCCAATTGTTAGATAGCCGCTAATTTACATTCTGGGATACCTGGCTGCATAGCTAGAGGTATAACAAGCAGGAAGAGGGAGATTGTGATCCCGCTGTATAGAGACCCCATTTGGAATAATACTGTGTCCACTTCTGGAGACCTCACTTACAAAAAGAGATGGATAGAAACATAGAAACATAGAAGACTGACGGCAGAAAAAGACCTCATGGCCCATCTAGTCTGCCCTTATACTATTTCCTGTATTTTATCTTACAATGGATATATGTTTATCCCAGGCATGTTTAAATTCAGTTACTGTGGATTTACCAACCACGTCTGCTGGAAGTTTGTTCCAAGGATCTACTACTCTTTCAGTAAAATAATATTTTCACATGTTGCTTTTGATCTTTCCTGCAACTAACTTCAGATCAAATTGAACGGGTCCAAAGACTGGCTACAAAAATGGTGGAAGGTCTTAAGCATAGAACTTATCAGAAAAGATTTCATGAACTCAACCTGTATAGTCTGGAGGACAGAAGGAAAAGGGGGGACACGATCGAAACATTTAAATATGTTAACAGGTTCAATAAGGTTCAGGAGGGAAGCGTTTTTAATAGGAAAGTGAACACAAGGACAAGGGGGCACAATCTGAGGTTAGTTGGGGGAAAGATCAGAAGCAACGTGAGAAAATATTATTTGACTGAAAGAGGAGTAGATGCTTGGAACAAACTTCCAGCAGACGTGGTTGGTCAATCCACAGTCATTGAATTTAAACATGCCTGGGATAAACATCGATCCATCGTAAGATAAAATACAGGAAATAGTATAAGGGCAGACTAGATGGACCAGGAGGTCTTTTCCTGCCGTCAATCTTCTATGTTTCTATGTTTGTAATTTATTTTATTATTTTACTATTTTTAATTTTTTTATACTTTTATTTGGGGGAGGTTACATGTTTTATTTACCTAGGTTTAGGATGTGATTGAGCCTTACTCAACTTGAGGTTCCACAAGGGGTTGTTGGGGGCTTTTACACAAGATGATATTTTTGATCGCTCTGCAGCTTACCGAGACCTGCAATCTCGAGAGGAGACACGGAACGCGGCGTGGAGGAAGCGAGGATGGGATGAAAATGTTTACTACACAGGTCAGACATTTTGAGGGGGGGGAGGACTGCTGGACATCTTAGCCAAAGTTGTGGCTGCTTTGTTGCGCCAATTGCTGCTGGGATGGTGCTGTAATCACGCCCCCTTCGTTTTCCAGTGTTCTCTGACAGTTTCCCAGTCAATCTAGCAATCCCTTGCTGCCTGCCTCACTCGGCTGCAGCCACTTAACCTGTCTGCTGAAGAGGGAGGGAAGGAGGGAAGGGAGGAAGGAGAGAAGGAAAAAGAGGGAGGGCGGGGAGAAGAAAAAAATGAGGGAGGGAGGAAGAAAGGAAAGAAGAAAAAAGGGGGAGGGAGGAAGGAGAGAAGAAAAAGGAGGGAGGGGAGAAGAAAAAAATGAGGGAGGGAGGGAGGAAGAAAGAAAAGAAGAAAAAGAGGAAGGAAGGAAGGAAGGAAGGAAAGGCAAAACCACTTAGGAAGGCAGGTGAGAAGAAAAAAGGAAGGGAGGAAGGAAAGAAGGAAGGAAGGTGAGAAGAAAAAAGAGGGATGGAAGGAAGGAAAGGGAGAAGAAAAAAGGGAGGAAGGAAGGGGAGAAGAAAAAAGGAGGGAGATGAGATGAAAAAAGGAGGTAGGAAGGAAAGAAGGAAGGAAGGAAGGGGAGAAGAAAAAAGAGGGAGGGAGGAAGGAAGGAAGGGGAGAAGAAAAAAGGGAGGGAGGGAGGAAAGAAGGAAGGAAGGAAGGTGAGAAGAAAAAAGAGGGATGGAAGGAAGGAAGGTGAGAAGAAAAAAGGGAGGAAGGAAGGGGAGAAGAAAAAAGGAGGGAGATGAGATGAAAAAAGGAGGGAGGAAGGAAGGGGAGAAGAAAAAAGAGGGAAGGAAGGAAGGGAAGGTAGGAAGGGGAGTAGAAAAAAGGAGGAAGGGAGGGAAGGTAGGAAGATGAGAAGAAAGAAGGGAGGAAGGGAACATGAGAAGAAAACAGAGGGAGGGAAGGAAGGGAGGGGAGGGGAGAAGAAAAAAGGAGGAAGGGAAGGAAGGAAGGTGAGAAGAAAAAAGGAAGGAAGGAAGGACACATCCCGTTGCTCAAGGCTATTCCCAGAGTCCCAATTTCCCAAGAGTGTCCTTCACCCTGTGACCCTTGGCCTGTCCTTCTGTGTTTGCAGTGCCTCTCGTTCGGAGCATGGAATCCAGAATCATGATCCCCTTGAAGATTTCTCCGCTGCAGTGACCCGCCTTCCCTGGGCAGCGACCAGAAGGGGAGAAAAGCCCCCACAACTTCGTTACATTTCCTCCCCGTCCTCCCCCATCCTCTAACAAATCTTCGTTACATCCCGATTTTCTAACTTTTTTTCTGCTTTGCGTTGCTCCGCCTCGGGCGCTTGGGCGGACTTCAACTCCCAGAATTCCCCCGAGCCGGAACGCCAGGAGGACTTCCACTCTCTTGCCTAGCATCTGACCTCTTTCCTGGAGGGGGCGGTTCCTCCCCACCCAGCCAGCCTCTTTTAAGAAGGACAAGCCTTCTGACCAATGGAAGGGTGGATGTGGGCCTGTCACTCTGGCCAAGCGTGTGAGATGGCTGACAGTAGCGATCATAGTAATAGTAATAATGATGGTGATAATAATAATAAAGATCTGCTTTTCAAGGGCTGTGTGACCTGCCTTATTGCACATATACATTAAATACTTGACTGTTCTGTCTGGGTCACTCCAGAAGCCAAGACCAACCCAAAAAGAGAATCCAGACACACCGGTAAAAGGCAAAGGCAGTTTATAAAATTCAAGAAAAACACAGATAACAGAAAATGTCCTTACAAACAGGAAAATGCTGTATCTTCAGATATATCCACGAAGGCAAAAGTCCATGCAGCAATACAGGATTCTTGCTGCCAAGACGAGGCTGTAGATAGCAGACCTACACCTCCCACGGGTCTTCCAAACTGCTGGGCCACAAGCCAGGAACAGAGACGTCGAGAACAAAGCAGGACACCATATCTCCAACTGATAACACTCCACATGGCTTCAAGGGCTTGCCTGCCTTTTAAACCCTGCTAAGGAGGACCACACCCAAGCCCAGCTGTTCCTAATTCAATTCTGATAATACTTCTTTAATTGCTCCTTTCTTTGATCTGAACGTCTCTGTCCCAAGTCAATGACGGCTTGTGCTTCATCCCCTAATGACTCCAAGCTACTGGCTGGGGAGAGCCCCCCCCCTAGGACTCTCATGCTGTTCTCCTTCGTCCCATTCCTGATTTTCCTCTCCCCCGTCCGACTGTTCAGCCCCCTCCTCTTCGCTGTCCTCCTCCGGGCATGGAGCCAGCAGAGACACAGCCGGTCCCTGAGCAGCCTCAGGCTGAATCACAACACTTGACATACTGATCTGGCTCATCCTTTTGACCAAGGATGGGCAATTAATTTTGCCATAGGGCCTCATGAGAAATTGGCATAGTTTTAGAGGGCCGGACTAATATAATTAACTCATTTCTATCCAATACTGTATATTATTGGGTAGAACTGAGTTAATTATATTATAATTATAAATTATAATTATATATTATATTCAATTCATTAGATTTGTATGCCGCCCCTCTCCGTAGGCTCGGGGCGGCTCACAACAGTATTAACACAGTATACAGTGTTCCCTTGATTTTCGCGGGTTCAAACTTCGCAGAAAGTCTATACCACGCTTTTTCAAAAATATTAATTAAAAAATACTTCGTGTTCCCCCCCCCATACCACAGTTTTTCCCGCCCGATGACGTCATATGTCATTGCCAAACTTTTGTCCACCTTTAATAAATATATTTTTTAATAAACTTTAATAAATAACCCTGGTGAGTAATGATCTAAATGGTTGCTAAGGGAATGGGAAATTGCAATTTAGAGGTTTAAAGTGTTAAGGGAAGGCTTGGGATACTGTTCATAGCCAAAAATAGCGTATTTACTTCCGCATCTCTACTTCACGAAAATTCGACTTTCGCGGGCGGTCTCGGAGCACATCCCCTGCGAAAATCGAGGGAACACTGTATAACAAATCTAATAATTAAAAGTCACTAAAAACCCCTTATTAAAAGAAAACATACACACAATATACCATGCATAAACTATATAGGCCCGGGGGAGATGTTTCCGTTCCCCCATGCCTGGCGGCAGAGGTGGGTTTTAAGAAGTTTACGAAAGACGAGGGTGGGAGCAATTCTAATCTACAGGGGGAGCTGGTTCCAGAGGGTCGGGGCCGCCACAGAGAAGGCTCTTCCCCTGGGTCCTGCCAGACGACATTGTTTAGTCGACAGGACCTGGAGAAGGCCAACTCTGTGGGACCTAACCGGTCGCTGGGATTCGTGCAGCAGAAGGCGGTCCCGGAGATATTCTGGTCCGGTGCCATGAAGGGCTTTATAGGTCATAACCAACACTTTGAATTGTGACTGGAAACTGATCGGCAACCAATGCAGACTGCGGAGTGTTGGTGTGACATGGGCATACCTAGGGAAGCCCATGATTGCTCTCGCAGCTGCATTTAATATATTTTATTATATATTATATCTTGAACACCCGGTTCTTATCTAGAAAAGTTGGACAGCATCTTGCCCATGTCTGTTTTTGACAGTTGTTGTGGTTAGCTCTGGCCCAGCTCCTGCCCCAAGGACTGTGGATGTGGGGGAGACATCCACATGCTGCAGGCCTGTTTTGCCCCCGGTGGAATCTGCTGATGAAGGCTCCTCTGACCAAGAAGACATGAGTGACAGGGAGGAGGAGAGTGGGGCAGACAGCTCAGAAGGAGATCAATTCTCTAGCTCCTCCTTGGATTCAGAACAAGAGTTAATGATACAGCCACGCATGCGGAGAGCGATGCATAGGCAACAACAACTGAAAGATTATTATCAAAGAAAATGAGGCCACCTGTGGTTGGGTGGGGCTGTGGTCATTAGTGAGGCTGCTATAAAGAGCAGCCTGTGGGTTTGGCCATTGTGGAGGATTATCTGATCCTTGTGTTTCGTGACTGCTTTACTGACTTTGACCTTTTGTGTGCTGATTTTTCCCCGCTTTGAAACTAAACCAGAGCAAAGTGTGTTTCACTTTGTGAAAGAAGGACTGTGAATTGCCTCACAGCTGCAAGCTAAGTATCTCAGAACTGATAAGGGACTTGTACAAATGACCAGTTTGTTTGGAGACCAGTGCTCTTTGCTATACCAAAAGAGGGCTTAGGTTAAGGGAATTTTCATTATAAAGAACATTGTTTTGAATGTTCAAACGTGTGTGTGTGTGTCTGAAATTTGTACCTGTGAATTTTTGGGAGGAGTCTACCAGAGAGCTCGACAGAACAACAGTTAAGCTGTCATCACGCGTATGCGATTAACAAAATGTCAAGAAAACATCTGGAAGGTGCACACGAGCTATGAAAATGATCCTCCTCGTGTCATTTATTTTTCTGCTTGTGTCAGAGTTCAAGTGCTTGCTCAGCACAAGAGCCAAAGTCTCGATAGCAACAGCTTTACCTGATGCACTTTGATTGGCATCATCATCTTGGGCAAGGAAGTTTCGAAGCCTAGGTCCCGCCAGAGGTGGGTTTTAAGCAGCTTACGAAAGGCAAGGAGGGTGGGGGCAATTCTAATCTCTGGGGGGAGTTGGTTCCAGAGGGTCGGAGCTGCCACAGAGAAGGCTCTTCCTCTGGGTCCCACCAAGCGACATTGTTTGGTTGACGGGACCCGGAGAAGACCCACTCTGTGGGACCTAACTGGTCGCTGGGATTCGTGCGGCAGAAGGTGGTCCCGTAGGTATTCTGGTCCAATGCCATGGAGGGCTTTATAGGTCATAACCAACACTTTGAATTGTGACCGGAAACTGATCAGCAACCAATGTAAGCCACAGAGAAACATAGAAGACTGACGGCAGAAAAAGACCTCATGGTCCATCTAGTCTGCCCTTATACTATTTCCTGTATTTTATCTTAGGATGGATATATGTTTATCCCAGGCATGTTTAAATTCAGTTACTGTGGATTTACCAACCACATCTGCTGGAAGTTTGTTCCAAGGATCTACTACTCTTTCAGTCAAATAATATTTTCTCACGTTGCTTTTGATCTTTCCCCCAACTAACCTCAGATTGTGTCCCCTTGTTCTTGTGTTCACTTTCCTATTAAAAACACTTCCCTCCTGAACCTTATTTAACCCTTTTAACATATTTTAAAGTTTCGATCATGTCCCCCCTTTTCCTTCTGTCCTCCAGACTATACAGATGGAGTTCATGAAGTCTTTCCTGATATGTTTTATGCTTAAGACCTTCCACCATTCTTGTAGCCCGTCTTTGGACCCCTTCAATTTTGTCAATATCTTTTTGTAGCTGAGGTCTCCAGAACTGGACACAGTATTCCAAATGTTCGGAAACTTCAGATCGTGCAGAATGCAGCTGCGAGAGGAATCATGGGCTTTCCCAAATATGCCCATGTTACTCTAACACTCCGCAGTCTGCATTGGTTGCCGATCAGTTTCCAGTCACAATTCAAAGTGTTGGTTATGACCTATAAAGCCCTTCATGGCATCGGATCAGAATATCTACGAGACCGCCTTCTGCCTCACGAATCCCAGCGACCAGTTAGGTCCCTCATAGTTGGCCTTCTCTGGGTCCCATCGACTAAACAATGTCGTTTGGAGGCCCCGACCCTCTGGTACCAGCTCCCCCCAGAGATTAGGATTGCCCCCACCCTCCTTGCCTTTCGTAAACTTCTTAAAACCCACCTCTGCCGTCAGGCATGGTGGAATTGAGACATCTCCCCCGGGCCTATACAGTTTTTGCATGGTATGTTTGTGTACTGTATATGCTTTTTGCTTTTTAATAAGGGTTTTTTAGTGATTTTAAATTATTAGATTTGTTATACATTGTTTTATTGTTGTGAGCCGCCCCGAGTCTACGGAGAGGGGCGGCATACAAATCTAATAAATAATAATAATTCTGCACGATCTGAAGTTTCCGAACACTTTTCAAAGGTAGCCCCATGTAGAGAGCGTTGCAGTAGTCGAACCTCGAAATACGATCCTTCCAATATGAACAGGGGCCGTTTTCCGACTCTTTATTTCTAGACTTTAAGCAAAGAAAGTTACTGTTCTCGGGCACAAAAATGGAGAGGGTGTTTATCAGCTGCTGACACTGGAGTTCTGGATTCGTGGCCCGATTGGAGAAAGGAAGAAAAATATTAAAGCGAGAAAGGAGAACTTTGAAATCTCCTCCTCTTTATCTAATCCAGGAATCGCGCAGAAGGTCAAAGATGACATGGAGTTTAATTATGGGTTGTCCCTGTGTTGTTTGCAATCTTGCGAGCTTGATTGTGTTTCAGACCTCGGCAGTTCGATCACCTCATTTTTCGTGCAAGTAAATATATATATATATATATATATATATATATATATATATATATATATATATATGTTTTCGTAGATTTTCACGGGTATATGTATGTAGATTGTTCTGAGTTCGGGTTTTGCCCTGTGTAATATTTTGCATGTCTATGCGACGTTTCGGTGAAATCACATTCACCATCATCAGGCTGAAGTTTTAAGCTTCGTGTTGCTGTAAATATTTACAGCAACACGAAGCTTAAAACTTCAGCCTGATGATGGTGAATGTGATTTCACCGAAACGTCGCATAGACATGCAAAATATTACACAGGGCAAAACCCGAACTCAGAACAATCTACATATATATACTGTATATATATATTCAATTCTCTTCCCACGCCCACCCAACCACCCTCATTGGATTTCGTCCTTGGTTCAATTCAGCCGGCAAATTTCTCCAGTGGAAAAAAGGTTTCCAATTTTTCCAAGCTTTGCTGAACATAATAATAATAATAAATTATTATTGTAGTTTGGAGCGGTTTATATTGAGTTTGGATCCATTACGTGCTCGTGTATCGCTGCAGTTGAAGACAATTTAATACTCTAATAATAAATCATTATTAAAATATTATCTTCAACTGCAGCAATACACGAGTGCATAATGGATCCCAACTCAATGTAAACTGCTCCAAACTCGACTGCAGAAAATACAACTTCAACAAGAGAGTGATCAATGCCTGGAATCACTACCTGATCTGTTGTTTCTTCCCCAAACCCCAAAATCTTTAACCTTAGATTGTCTACATTCGACCTCTCTACATTTGCTGGTTCTCTGAACTACTCAAAATTTCCACGACCTGTTCTCCAAAACCTGTCTGTCAACATTCCAAATAGCATCTGAGAAATAAATCAGAGTCCGAGGCTTGGCCTTCTTCAAAGTTATTATTATTATTATAGAAACATAGAAACATAGAAGACTGACGGCAGAAAAAGACCTCATGGTCCATCTAGTCTGCCCTTATACTATTTCCTGTATTTCATCTGTTACATCTCTGTCCCCTTTACCTAGTTTATATGCCTGTCCAAAAAAGTTCTGAATTCCTCACCGAGCACCTGGGTACCTCTGTATGATGGATGCAAACCATCCCTCTTAAACAACTCCCTATTAGACCACCTACTGACATTATGACTTACATAGCCAAAACCTTCAGCTTTACACCACTGCCTTAACCACACATTAAACTCTCTGATACAAGTTGTTTTATCCTCCTGGCCACAAACCGGTAACACCTCTGAGAAAGTCACTGAATCAGTTATTTTACCCAGCTCCACACTTAGACATTGAAAATCTCTTTTTACTACATTAACATTTCTCTGGCACAAATCATTTGTGCCAAGATGCACCACCACATCAACATTATTACCTTTACTCACAGCCTTTATTCATTTATTATTATTATTATTAGATTTGTATGCCGCGCATTTATGAAGACTCACCGGATACAAAAATAACAGAATAACAAATCTAATTAGTTAAAAATTACTAGAATAGAAGAGAATAGAATTTTGTTGGCCAAGTGTGATTGGGCACACAAGGAATTTGTCTTGGTGCATATGCTCTCAGTAGTAAAATCCCATATATATTAAAATCAGTCAGCCAATTCATTCACAACCACAGATTACATCTCGTAAACAGGGGAAGGGGGCTTCATCTAATAACGTTCCAATTTATTTACAGGGCCATGTTGTGTTTGAGTAGCGGGTTGGACTAGATGACCTCCAAAGGATGTATGGTATGTATGTATGACTGATCTCTTAAATTGGGGTTTCTAGATTTTTTAATATTAGATTTGTTTACGTTGTCTTTTTACTGTTGTTAGCCGCCCCGAGTCTGCGGAGAGGGGTGGCATACAAATCTAATAAGTAAGTAAGTAAGCAAGCAAGCAAGCAAGCAAATAAGCAAACAAACAAACAAACAAACAAATAAATAAATAAAGTCCCTTCCAACTCTACCAATATTCCAAGTTCCATCCCTGCAGAAACAGGACATCTGATCCACCCCCTGGAGTTAAACTGGCACATTTGCAAGCAAACAGTTCTTGTTTATCTCCTTCCAAGAAGAATACTGATAACACACAAATAAAACCATCCACGCTCTTATCTCCCATCGCAGCCGGGGCCAAGGTTATGACAAGGCTATAAAAGGTGGGACTCGTTGGGTATCCAAATCTACCTGATTGCAACTTGACCGCAGACAAAATGAATTCTGCTCACTTTCTGGTCCCGGCAGCAGGTAAGGGGAGATTTTGCAGAGCCAGTAGAAGATAAAAAGTGATGAGAGAAAGAGAGGGAGAGAAAGAGAGGGGGGGGAGAGATAAAAAATGATGAGAGAAAGAGAGAGAGAGGCAAAGAAATGAAAGAACGATGAGAGAGAGAGGAGAAAGATGAGAAAAAGAGAGGGAGTCAGAGACAGAGAAAGAGTGGTGAGAGAGAGGGACAGAGAGAGGAGAGATAAAGAGTGATGAAAGAGAGGGAGAGAAAGAGAGAGAGACAGAGAGAGAGAGATAAAGAGTGATGAAAGAGAGTGAGAGAAAGAGAGAGTGACAGAGAGAGAGATATAAAGAGTGATGAAAGAAAGAGAGGGAGAGAAAGAGAGAGAGACATAGAGAGAGGGATAAAGAGTGATGAAAGAAAGAGAGGGAGAGAAAGAGAGAGTGACAGAGAGAGAGATAAAGAGTGATGAAAGAAAGAGGGAGAGAAAGAGAGAGAGACAGAGAGAGATAAAGTGATGAAAGAAAGAGAGGGAGAGAAAGAGAGAGTGACAGAGAGAGAGATAAAGAGTGATGAAAGAAAGAGAGGGAGAGAAAGAAAGAGAGAGAGACAGAGAGAGATAAAGTGATGAAAGAAAGAGAGGGAGAGAAAGAGAGAGAGACAGAGAGAGATAAAGTGATGAAAGAGAGGGAGAGAAAGAGAGAGTGACAGAGAGAGAGATAAAGTGATGAAAGAAAGAGAGGGAGAGAAAGAGAGAGTGACAGAGAGAGAGATAAAGAGTGATGAAAGAGAGGGAGAGAAAGAGAGAGTGACAGAGAGAGAGAGATAAAGAGTGATGAAAGAAAGAGAGGGAGAGAAAGAGAGAGAGAGACATAGAGAGAGGGATAAAGAGTGATGAAAGAAAGAGAGGGAGAGAAAGAGAGAGTGACAGAGAGAGAGAGATAAAGAGTGATGAAAGAAAGAGAGGGAGAGAAAGAGAGAGAGAGACATAGAGAGAGGGATAAAGAGTGATGAAAGAAAGAGAGGGAGAGAAAGAGAGAGAGAGACATAGAGAGAGGGATAAAGAGTGATGAAAGAAAGAGAGGGAGAGAAAGAGAGAGTGACAGAGAGAGAGATAAAGAGTGATGAAAGAAAGAGGGAGAGAAAGAGAGAGAGACAGAGAGAGATAAAGTGATGAAAGAAAGAGAGGGAGAGAAAGAGAGAGTGACAGAGAGAGAGATAAAGAGTGATGAAAGAAAGAGAGGGAGAGAAAGAAAGAGAGAGAGACAGAGAGAGATAAAGTGATGAAAGAAAGAGAGGGAGAGAAAGAGAGAGAGACAGAGAGAGATAAAGTGATGAAAGAGAGGGAGAGAAAGAGAGAGTGACAGAGAGAGAGATAAAGTGATGAAAGAAAGAGAGGGAGAGAAAGAGAGAGTGACAGAGAGAGAGATAAAGAGTGATGAAAGAAAGAGAGGGAGAGAAAGAGAGAAAGAGCAATGAGAGAGACAGAGAGGAGATAGGATGATGAGAGAAAGGGAGAAAAAGTGATCATAAAAAGCGTGATGGAGACAGAGACAGACAGAAAGAGAGAAGATAAAAATTGATGAGAGAAAGAGTGAAAGAGAGACAAAGAGAGAGGTGAGAAAGAGAGGGAAAGAGAGACAATGAGAGAGAGAAAAGAGCGATGAGAGAAAGGGAAAGAAAGAGAGAGAGAGAGAGGAGATAAAAAGTCATAAGAGAAATGGAAAGAAAAAACAGAGAGGAGAGAAAGAGTGATGAGAGAAAGGGAGAGAAATAGAGAGAGACAGAAGAAGAAGTTTCACCCAAATTGTCACTTAGCAGGAAAAATTCGGCGGCTGAATATTTCAGAAACGCTAACGCTGGTCTTCTTGTGTTGTAGT
The DNA here is from genome assembly GCF_031021105.1 of Erythrolamprus reginae. Lineage (NCBI taxonomy): Eukaryota > Metazoa > Chordata > Lepidosauria > Squamata > Dipsadidae > Erythrolamprus > Erythrolamprus reginae. The sequence goes on from NC_091959.1 coordinate 46,482,099, forward strand.
TTGCGTCTGCCTTGTGGTGGCCTCTGCTATTCCTACTCCTCTGCCACGCAACCTCCTACAATTCAGCAACATGATCAAATGCACCATCCCCGGCAGTAGACCCTTGTTGGATTACGCGGATTACGGTTGCTACTGTGGCCTTGGAGGCAGCGGGACACCCGTAGACCAGCTGGACAGGTAAGCCCTCACCTGGGGAATCCTCAGATCGTGTTTATTTATTTATTCTGAAGGATACTTTTATTGGTTCTTTCAAATCTTTAAAAATCCTGATAAATCTTTGAGCAATTCTACATCGTCACATTTACAGAAGTTGGTGTTAGTATACTGTATGTAACTAAGTTGGGTGTTGCAATACAGAAGCTAAAGTAAGTCTAAAACTGTACCTTTAAGAGTCATTTGCTGGTTGGCCACAAGAGGGAGCCAAAGATGTTCCTCTTGGGGGATTTTATACTAGAGAGATGTGGGTATATTTTGCTGTGTGCGTTAACCTGGTTTGTAAACCATTAATAATAATAATAATAATAATGGTCACATGACCAGCAAGCCACACCCCACAAAATAAGCCACACCCACATTGTGGCAGTAAAAATGTTGGCTCTGATTGCCACATGTGCATTAATTTCTTTATTGGTACATTAATATATTTACATATTTAAATATTTATGGTGATCTGTGTTCCTGTTTTTGCCCAGGTGCTGCCAGACTCACGACAACTGCTTCTCTCAAGCCAAGAAACATCCTGCGTGTAAGTCCCTCCTGGACAGCCCCTACAGCAAGACCTACTCATACACCTGTTCTGCAGGCAACATCACCTGCAAAGGTAAATATCACAAACCCCAACCTGGCTTTCCAAGACAGGAAAATCCTCAACTTTGAAATATTCATTTACTGACCAACATTACAATGGCATTGAAAATAGTGACATGACCAAGCTTTGCTTATCATTCGTGGTCAGATAAAATAGAATAGAACTAGAATAGAGTAGAGTAAGAATAAGAATAAAAGAATAAGAATAAGAATAAAAGAATAAGAATAAGAATAAAAGAATAAGAAGAGAATATGAATAAGAATAAGAATAAGAATAAGAATAAAAGAATAAGAATAAGAATAAAAGAATAAGAATAAGAATAAAAGAATAAGAATAAAAGAATAAGAATAAAAGAATAAGAATAAGAATTTAGAATAAGAATAAGAATAAAAAATAAGAATAAGAATAAGAATAAAAGAATAAGAATAAAACAAGAATAAGAATAAGAATAAAAGAATAAGAATAAGAATAAAAGAATAAGAATAAAAGAATAAGAATAAAAGAATAAGAATAAAAGAATAAGAATAAGAATAAAAGAATAAGAATAAAAGAATAAGAATAAAAGTATAAGAATAAGAATAAAAGAATGAGAATAAAAGAATAAGAATAAGAGTAAGAATAAAATAGGAATAAGAATAAGAATAAAAAACAACAACAGCAACAACAACAAAAATGAAAATAAAAAAATAAAAAAATAAAAATAAAAATAAAAAATAAGAATAAGAATAGATGCTGCTTTCTGTATAAAAAGATTGATTTAAAGCATAAGCGCCTGGATTCCTCCTTTGTTTTCAACCTGTGTAGGTTCAGGATAGGATAACCCAGGTTCACAATCTCCTTCTTCCTTCCAGACAACAACGACGAGTGTGGCGCTTTTATTTGCAATTGCGACCGCTCGGGAGCCATCTGCTTCGCTGGGGCTCCTTACAACAAGGAGTACAAGAAGTTGGACACCAGCAAATACTGCAAATGATGATGGAGATGACTTTGGCGCAAGGGCTTTGGCGCATCTCGACATGCGAGCGGCCATTCTCTGGACAGGCCTCGCCCGGCTGCCCATGGAACAGAAGGGACAGATTGCTGCACCGGCGCAGTTTATATATATATATATATTATTTTTAAGAACAAAAGGAATCGTTTCCTGAACAATAAAGCGAGGCATCGGTGTCCATTTCAGCTTTGTGCTGTGTTTTATTATATTTTGGGAAGGAAAATCCTGTGCTGGGCGTGGGAGGTCATAACTTACTCACTCAGAAGGCTTTGCAAGGCGGCTGAATTGTTTTTTGCAGGGTGCTTGAGAGATTCACACGTAGTTTGTGTGTGTGTTTGTGTGTGTGTGTGTGTGAGAGAGAAACAGACAGACAGAGAAGCAGGGAAAGAGAGGGGGGAGAAAGGGTAGAGAGGGAAAGATGGAAAGAGGGGGAGGAAGACAGAGAGAGAGAAGAAGAGAGAGAGGGAGGGAGGGAGAGGGTAAGAGAAGAAGGGAGAATGGGAGAAAAAGACAGAGAGGGAGAAAGAGAAGGAGAGAGAATGACACGGAAGTAGAGAAAGAGGGACAGGGAGAGAAAGAGGAGGGAGAGAAGAGTTGGAGGAAGGGAGAGAGAGAGGGAGAGAAAGAGAAGGAAAGAGTGGGAGAGGAGGGAGGGAGAGAAAGAGAGGGAGGGGAGAGGGGGGAGGGAGGGAGAGAGAGAAAGAAGGGAGGGAAAGAGGAAAAGAGAAGGAGAGAGAATGGGAGAGATGGAGAGAGAAAGAGAAGGAAGGAGAGGTAGGGAGAGAGAGGAGGAGAGTGGGAGAGGGAGGGAAAGAGAGAGGGAGGGGGAGAGAAAGGGGTGGGAGGGAAGGAGTTGGAGGAAGGGAGAGAGAGGAAGACAAGGAGAGAGTGAGAGGGAATGGAGGGAGGGAGAGAAAGAGGAAGAGAAGAAAAAGGAGAGGGAGGGGGCAGAGGGAAGGAGGGGAATGAAGGGAGAGAGGGAGAGAAAGGAAAGTGGGAGAGAAGAGGGGGAGGAAGAGGAAGGAGAGGAAAGAGGGGGAAGAGGGCGAGGGAGGGAGAGAGAGAGGAGAGGGAGAGAGAGAGAGAATGAGGGGGGAGGGGGAGAAGGGGTAGAGAGGGAAAGAGGGAAAGAGGGAAAGAGGGGGAGTAAGACAGAGAGAGAGAGAAGAAGAGAATGAGGGGAGGGAGGGAGAGCGAAAGGGAAGACAGAGAGAGGGGAGAGAAAGGGAGTAAGGGAGAGAGGGAAGGAGTGAGAAGAAGGGAGAGAAGGGGAAAAGAGGAGAGGGAGGAGAGAAAGGAAGGGAGGGAGAGAGAGAGGGATGGGCTTAGGACATTTTGCCTCCGCCAGTTGGACGAAGCTCTTTCTTCCGCAGCAGGTGATCGGCCGCTGCCTTCTCTCCCTCGCCCAAAGGCCCCTAGCTCTTTGCCCCAGCCCTTTCGTCACAAAAATCCACATTCAGCCACAGCCTTTTGGCCACATGGGACACTTCGCCACCATCCAATCAGAACAGTTGTTACAAAAGGTTACTTTTGGAAGGAAAGAATGGGACAGTTTGCTCTTTCATACACAAACACACACGTTGAATGATAGAGAGGGAAGGGACCTCGGTGACCATCTACTCTGACCTGAACCTCCCTTCTCATCCAGGAGACTTACAGAAGAGCTAGGGGCCTTTGGGAGAGAAGGCAGCGGCCGATCAGCTGCCGGGGAAGAAAGAGCTTCGTCCAACTGGCGGAGGCAAAAAGTCCCATCCCCGAGAGGGATGGAGAAAGAGAAGGAAGGAGAGGGAGGGAGAGAAAGAGGAAAGGGGGAGGGGGAGGAAGGGAGATGCCACTAACCAGGGATCAGTCCGACACCCGGCTGCTTGGAGCCACAACACAGCCATCTGGCATTGTTTGAAGGACCCCTGTTCGAACAACGCAATTGGTTCTTTGTTCCTTGATGTCACAATTCCTCTCTGGAGCAGCTGTGGGCCCAGAGAGGATGGAAGATTGTCTGTAACCTGATGCCCTTGGGGACCTACTGGGTCTATTTTCAGGACCCATTTGGGAAGCGTAAGATAAAATAATAATAATAATAATAATAATAATAATAATAATAATAATAATAATATAGTAATAGTAATAGTAATAGTAATAGTAATAGTAAAAGTAATAGTAATAGTAATAGTAATAGTAATAGTAATATAATAATAATAATAATAATAATGATAATAATAATAATAATAATAATAATAATAATAATCTGACATTTTGGCTGGCTGGCTAAGATTTCAGACATTCACGTCACAGCCTGGGTAAACTGTAGGCTTGTCAGCTTGGAGTGTAAGGTGTGCATGTGTTCTACGAGGATTGTCTGGAAAGTAAGGTTACAAGGCACGTAGATTGTCTGCAGTCGACCTCTTTCTGTTTCTAAGAGGTCTGTAAAGGGCCTACATAAGCGCACCACTGTGCCTACCGTCCCTGTCCTATTGCCCTCTTTTATCGTTACTTTTTTTTTTACTTACGTTATGTTTTATACAAATTGCTACTATCCTGTACATGTTTGACAAATAAAGATAGAGAAAGAGAGAGAGAGAGAGAGAGAAAGATGATAAAGATAAAAAAGAGAAAGTGAAAGAGAAAGATGATAAAAATAAAGAGAAAGATGAGAAAGAGAAAGATAAAAAGAGAAAGAGAAAGATGAGAAAGAGAAAGAGAAAAAGATGATAAAGAGAAAGAGAAAAAGATGATAAAGAGAAAGAGAAAAAGAGAAAGTGAAAGATTATGATGAGAAAGAAAGAGAAAGAGAGAGAGGAAGAAAGAGAGAGAGGGAGAAAGAGAAAGAGGGTAAAGATAAAGATAAAAAGATAAAGTGAAAGAGAAAGATGATAATTATAAAGATAAAAAGAGAGAGAAAGATGATAATGATAAAGATAAAAAAGAGAAAGAGAAAGATGATAAAGATAAAAAGAGAAAGAGAAAGATGATAATGATAAAGATAAAAAAGAGAAAGAGAAAGATGATAAAGATAAAAAGAGAAAGAGAAAGATGATAATGATAAAGATAAAAAAGAGAAAAAGAAAGATGATAAAGAGAAAGGTAAAAAGAGAAAGAGAAAGATGATAAAAATAAAAAGAGAATGAGAAAGTTGATAATGATAAAGATAAAAAAGAGAAAGAGAAAGATGATAAAGAGAAAGGTAAAAAGAGAAAGAGAAAGATGATAAAGATAAAAAGAGAAAGAGAAAGATGATAATGATAAAGATAGAAAAGAGAAAGAGAAAGATGATAAAGAGAAAGGTAAAAAGAGAAAGAGAAAGATGATAAAGATAAAAAGAGAAAGAGAAAGATGATAATGATAAAGATAGAAAAGAGAAAGAGGAAGATGATAAAGAGAAAGGTAAAAAGAGAAAGAGAAAGATGATAAAGATAAAAAGAGAAACAGAAAGATTATGATGATAGAGAAAGAGAAAGAGAAATAATGATAAAGATGAAGATGAAGATATAAAGATAAGTCTCCTTCCAAGATGAATGCTGATAACAGACACATAAAACCATCCACGCTCTTATCTCCCATCGCAGCTGGGGCCAAAGTCATGACAAGTCAATAAAAGGTTGGACTCCTTGGGTATCCAACTCCACCTGAGTGCAGCTTGACCACAGACAAAATGAATCTCTTGTTCCTGGCAGCAGGTAAGGGGAGATTTTGCAGAGCCAATATCCACCGCGAAACGGATTACGGGTTCGTTAAAAGAAGAACACGATTCACCCAAAGTTACCGTCTCTTAGCAGGGAAATGGGTTATTGGGCTACTGAATATTTCGGAAACGCTAACGCTGCTCTTCTTGTGCCGTAGTTTGTGTCTTCCTTGTAGCGGCCCCTGACCCTCATCATATGTATCACAACATCCTACAATTCAGGAAGATGATCCTATGCACCATCCCGGGCAGTAGCCCTTATTCGGATTTTGGGGATTACGGTTGCTACTGTGGCTACGGAGGCAGCGGGACACCAGTAGACGAGTTGGACAGGTAAGCATTTCACCTGGGGAATCTTCAGGTCGTGTTGATTTATTTATTTTTAAATCTTAAACACTCAACCGTTTACACATTTGCCAACCTACCCGTTGACATTATAGCTACACCTTTTTATTTTACTTTACTTATCAACCTACTGGTTTTACACTGCTATGTTATAAAGTGATACCTCAACTTACGAACTTAATTCGTTCCGTGACCAGGCTCTTAAGTAGAAAAGTTTGTAAGGAGAAGCAATTTTTCCCATAGGAATCAATGTAAAAGCAAATAAGGCATGCGATTGGGGAAACCACAGGGAGGGTGGAGGCCCTGTTTCCTCCCAGGAGATTCCTAGAGAGGCCCCACGGAGGCTTCTCCACTCCTTTTCCAGCCCTGTTTCCTCCCCGGAGATTCCAAGAGAGGCCCCACGGAGGCTTCTCCACTCCTTTTCTGGCCCTGTTTCCTCCCAAGAGATTCCTAGAGAGGCCCCACGGAGGCGTCTCCCCGCCTTTTCTGGCCCTGTTTCCTCCCAGGAGGTTCCTCGAGAGGCCCCACGGAGGCTTCTCCCCACCTTTTCTGGCCCTGTTTCCTCCCAAGAGATTCCTAGAGAGGACCCACGGAGGCTTCTCCATTACTTTTCTGGCCCTGTTTCCTCCCAGGAGATTCCTCGAGAGACCCAACGGAGGCTTCTCCCCGCCTTTTCCAGCCCCGTTTCCTCCCAGGAGATCACTGGAAAAAACTATTCATCAATTCCCAAACGAAGGTTTATACAATGGTCACACCTTTTTATATACAAAACTTTTAATTGTTAAAATCTTCAGCTCTCATTGGTACATTCATACATTTGCCCATTTACGGCGTTCTGTCTTCCTGCTTTTGGCCAGGTGCTGCGAGACTCACGACTCCTGCTATTTCCAATCCAGGAGTCATCATGATTGTACGTCCTTCTTTGACAAGCCCTACTTCAAGACCTACTCCTACACCTGCAATGAAGGAAACCTCACCTGCAATGGTGAATATCACAAACTCAAACCAGTCTTTCCAAGTTTGAAATGCAATGGGGCCTCGGTTAGTGAACGCCTGGGCTAATGGACAATTCAGTTGGTGACCGAAAATTTTGCTAAACATTTTGCACCAGTTAGTGCACAAAATTTCGGATTGTGAACAGCTGATGTCACCCCCACCCCACGTCTTCCTTGCATCTCAAACCAAGCATCGTTCGTTACGTTCGGTCGGTCATTAACTTTATATTTATCTTCGGAGATGGGCGGCATACAAATCTAATTTCCGGTCACAATTCAAAGTGTTGGTTATGACCTATAAAGCCCTTCATGGCACCGGACCAGATTATCTCAGGGACCGCCTTCTGCCGCACGAATCCCAGCAGCCAGTTAGGTCCCACAGAGTGGGTCTTCTCCGGGTCCCGTCAACTAAACAATGCCACTTGGCGGGACCCAGGGGAAGAGCCTTCTCTGTGGAGGCCCCGGCCCTCTGGAACCAACTTCCCCCCAGAGATTAGAATTGCCCCCACCCTCCTTGCCTTTCGTAAGCTACTTAAAACCCATCTCTGCCACCAGGCATGGGGGGATTAAGATTTCTTTTCCTCCTAGGCCGTTACAACTGTATGCATGGTATGTTTGTATGTATGTTTGGTTTTATACATTAAGGGGTTTTAGTTTGCTTTTTAGTATTGGATTTTATTGTATATTGTTCATGATTGTTGTTAGCCGCCCCGAGTTTTCGGAGAGGGGCGGCATATAAATCCAATAAAACTTGAAAATTAAACTTGAAACTTGTTGTTGTTGTTAGTGATTTTAGTGCTTTATTTTAATATTTATTTTATTTTATTTTACTTATTTTGTCCAATGCACAATAATACATAATAATAATAATAATAATAATAATAATAATAATAATAATAGAGTAATAATTTATTAGATTTGTATGCCGCCCCTCTCCGAAGACTCGGAGCGGCTCACAACAAATAATGCATGAGATACAAATCCAATATTTAAAAAAACATTTTAAAAACCCTTATAAAAACATACAATCCAAATAAACCGTACATAAAATGGAACAGCTGGGGGTATGTCAGTTTCCCCAAGCCTGGCGACATCGGTGGGTTTTCAGAAGTTTGCGAAAGGCAAGGAGGGTGGGGGGCGGTTCTAATCTCCGGGGGGAGTTGATTCCAGAGGGCCAGGGCCACCACAGAGAAGGCTCTCCCCTGGGCCCTGCCAGACGCCATTGTTTTGTCGATGGGACCCAGAGAAGGCCCACTCTGTGGCTGGGATTCGTGCGGCAGAAGGTGGTCCCAAATTATTAGATTTGTACCTATATTGTTTTGTATTGTATGCTGTGAGCTGCCCTGGGTCTCCGAAGAGGGGAGGCATACAAGTCTAATAAATAATACTAATACTAATACTAATACTAATACTAATATATTAATACTAATACTAATACTTATACAGTGATACCTTGTCTTACAAACTTAATTGGTTCCGGGATGAGGTTCTTAAGGTGAAAAGTTTGTAAGACGAAACAATGTTTCCCATAGGAATCAATGGAAAAGCGATTAATGCGTGCAAGCCCAAAATTCACCCCTTTTGCCAGCCGAAGCTCCCGTTTTGCATTGCTGGGATTCCCCTGAGGCTCCCCTCCATGGGAAACCCCACCTCCGGACTTCTGTGTTATTGCGATGCTGCAGGGAAATCCCAGCAGGAGAATCCCAGCATCACAAAAACAAGCACTTTGCTGGCAACGGAAGTCCGGAGGTGGAGTTTCCCAGTGAGGGGAGCCTCAGTGAAATCACAGCATCGCAAAAACACCGAAGTCCTCGAAACCCCACCTCTGTTTTTGCGATGCTGCAATTTCACTGAGGCTCCCCTCGCTGGGAAACCCCATCTCCGGACTTCCGTTGCCAGTGAAGCACCCATTTTTGCACTGTTCGTATTCCCCTGCTCGAATTCCCCTGCAGCATCACAAAAACACGGAAGTCCAGAGGTGGGGTTTCCCATGGAGGGGAGCCTCAGGGGAATCCCAGCAGCGCAAAAACGGGTGCTTCTCTGGCAACGGAAGTCCGGAGCCGTGGCATCCCAGCGGCAGCGGTGGGTTTGTAAGGTGAAAATAGTTTGTAAGAAGAGGCAAAAAAATCTTAAACCCCGGGTTTGTATCTCGAAAAGTTTGTATGACGAGGCCTTTGTAAGATGAGGTATCACTGTACTACTACTACTACTACTACTACTACTACTACTACTACTACTAATAATAATAATAATTTAAAAGGTTGATTTAAAACATCAGCGTGTAGATTCCTCCTTTGTTTTCAAGCTGCCTAGGCCCGGGATAGAACAACCCAGGTTCACAATCTCCTTCTTCCCTCCAGACGACAACGACGAGTGTGGCGCTTTTATTTGCAATTGTGACCGCACGGCAGCCATCTGCTTCGCCGCAGCCCCTTACAACAAGCAGTACAAGGACTTGGACACCAGTAAATACTGCCAATGATGTCGGAGGCGACTTTGACGCAAGGACTTTAGCGCCGCTCGATGTTCGAGCGGCAATTCTCCAGATGGGCCTCACCTGGCTGCCCGTGGAACAGAAAGGAGAGGTTGCTGCAACTGGAGCAATTTTTTAAATATACGTGTGTGTGTGTGTTTATTTTAAAAAACAAAAGGGATTGTTTCCCGAACAATAAAGCGAGACTCTGTTTAGATTTTCTGCTGTGTTTTCTTTATTCTCAGGAGCCTTTGAAAGGCTGCATCATCATCATTATTTTTATTTTTATTTTAATATTATTATTATTATTATTATTATTATTATTATTATTATTATTATTTGTTCTGTCTGGGTGCCCCCAGACTTCAACACCAACTGGAAAAAACAGCCAGACACGCTGGTAAAAACAAAGGCACTTTATAGTTTGAAAAATAAACACAGAGAAAAACCTGTTCTTCCCAACAGGCAGGCTATGAGACTTCACAGCAGAGTCCTGACGGCCAGACAATACAGCAGACTTCTTGCTGGCTCACCCACCACTGTAGAGAATAAGACCCACACCTTTCCCCCCCAAGGTTTCAGTATTCAAAGTCACAAACCAGAATTCCAAGACGCCAAAGATCACAGCCAGGTCCCAGGACTCCCAAAGATAATACTCCACAAGCCAGGAAGGGTGGGTCTGCCTTTTCAGCCTTTCCAGAGAGCACCACAAACAAACCCAGCTGTTGCCTCTTTAGTGCTGAAAGTACCTGGCTAATTGTCCCCTTCGTTGTGTTGCTCTTCTCTGCCGGAGATCGATGATTGCTTGTGCATTTTCATCTAAGGAATCCAGGCTGCTTGCTGGGGAGAGCTCCCCCTTGGGGGATTCTGGCTGTCCTCCCTCTCCCTCAGCCTGAGATTCCTCCTCCCCGTCTGCCTGACCCTCCTGTTCCTCATCCTCCCCCTCTGAGCAGGAAGCCGGCAGAGGATCAGCCGTTCCCTGAGGGGCCTCAGACGGAAGCACAACAATTATTATTATTATTATTATTATTATTATTATTATTATTATTATTATTATAGTATAATGAATCCAGCGACCAATTAAGTCCCACAGAGTTGGCCTCCTCCGGGTCCCGTTGACTAAGCAATGCTGTCTGGCAGGGCCAAGGGGAAGAGCCTTCTCTGTGGCGGCCCCGGCCCTTTGGAATCAACTCTCCCCAGAGATTAGAACCGCCCCCACCCTCCTTGCCTTTCGTAAATTGCTAAAGACACACCTATGTCGCCAGGCATGGGGGAATTAAGTTACCCCCAAGCATATATAATTTGTGCATGGAATGATTATGTTGTATGCTTTTAATGTTGGGGTTTTAAATGTTTTTTTAATATTAGATTTGTTATACTGTGTTATGAGCCGCTCTGAGTCCACGGAGAGGGGCGGCATACAAATCTAATAAATTATTATTTTTATTATTTTTATTATTATTATTATTATTATTGTTGTTGTTGTTGTTGTTGTTATTATTATTATTATTATTATTATTGCACGGTGCTTAAGAGATTCACACTTGCAGTTTGTATGCTTGTGTGTGTGTGTGTGTGTGAGAGAGACAGACAGACAGACAGACAGAGAAACAGAAGACTGACAGCAGAAAAAGACCTCCTGGTCCATCTCGTCTGCCCTTAGACTATTTCCTGTATTTTTATCTTAGGATGGATCTATGTTTATCCCAGGCAGGTTTCAATTCAGTGACTGTGGATTGACCCACCACGCCTGCTGGAAGTTTGGGAAGGAGGGAAAGAGAGAGAGGAAGGGGAAAAAATTAATTTAATTTATTCAACTTCTATGCCGACCAACCCCGGGTCCGCTTACAACACGAAAGAGGGGGAGAGAGAAAGAAAAGGGAGAAAGGGGGGAGATGAGAGAGAAAGAGGGGGAGGAAGAGAAGGAAGGAGAGGGAGGGGTTAGGCAGGAGAGATAGGGAGAGAAAGGGGGAAGAAGATAGATTTATTTTTTTACTTATTTACTTATTTACTTATTTACTTATTTACTTATTTACTTATTTACTTATTTACTTATTTACTTATTTACTTATTTACTTATTTACTTATTTACTTATTTACTTATTTACTTATTTACTTATTTACTTATTTACTTGAGTTACCATATTTTTCGGAGTATAAGACGCACCTTAGTTTTGGGGAAGGAACATAGGGAAAAGAATCTGCTCACCAGGTATTCATCTGGTAGCATCCTTAGCTAGCACATTATTTTATCCCCTGGTTAGGGCTTTTTTTTAAAAAAAACTTTACTCGGAGAGAGTAACAATGAAAGAGCTTGCAAGCTGGTAAGAGAAGCTGGGAAGTCCATTAGCACTTAGTTAGGGCTGGGAGGGGGAAAAGCTTTGGAGGGGGGAAGCTGCATTTAGAGTATAAGGCGCCCCTGAATTTCCAACCTCTTTTTAGCAAGGAGAAAGGTCTTCTACTCCGAAAAAACACGGCCTATGCCACCAAACCAGGGACCAGCCCAACACCCAGCTGTTTGGAGCCACCGCCTGGCATTGTTGAAGGGCCCCGTTTGGAACGACGCAATTGGTTCCTTCCTTCTTTGATGTCACAATTCCTCTCGCGGGCAGCTGTGGCCCCAGAGAGGATGGAAGGTTCCTCTCCCACAGCTCCTCCTGCCCAGGCGCCAAACTGCCGCTTCTTTCTGGGGAAAGATCTGCTTTGGGGGCTCCTCCAAGCGACCCGATTTGGGAGAAGGCCTCAGCAAAGTCACCCCCGTAATTATATCTACATCCTTTCGGGAAAGACGCGCGGCCCAGCAGAGACAAATCTTGGCGGGGAGAATCCGTAAATTCCCGAGACCAAATATCCAGATCGGGGTCTTTGGCTCAGGACGATCCCCAAACCCCCCAAATTTTCCAGCCACCCAAAATGAGAGCTGTCTGTAACTTGGCGCCCTTTGGACCTACTGGGTTTATTTCCAGAATCCGTTTGGGAAGCGTTAGATGAGGCTAAGATTGTGGCTGGCTGGCTAAATTTTCAGACATTCACGCCACAGCCTGGGCTAACCTGTAGGTTTGTGGGCTTTGAGTGTAGAGAGTGTGTGAGTGTTTGTGTGTATTCAACGAAGGTTATCCAGAAAGTAAGTTTACAAGGCCTGTAACTCTATTTATTGATTTGATTTGATTTGATTTGATTTGATTTGATTTGATTTGATTTGATTTGATTTGATTTGATTTGATTTGATTTGATTTGATTTGATTTGATTTGATTTGATTTGATGTGATGTGATTTGATTTGATTTGTCGCCCCTCTCCATAGACTCGTAGACTCCGTAGACTTTATTGATTGATTGATTTTGTCCAATATACAATGAGGGTTTTAGTGGGTATACACATAGTAAAATACATAATGAAGGTTATAAGGGATATACTCATAGTAAAATATATCTAAGAAAGAATAGAACAGAAGATATAGGAATAAAACATATCAATGAAAGAATAGAAGAAGAGATATAGGAATAGAGGAAAGGTATAGGAGATATAGGAGAGCAATAGGACAGGGGACGGAAGGCACTCTAGTGTACTTATACTCGCCCCTTACTGACCTCTTAGGAATCTGGAGAGGTCAACCGTGGATAGTCTAAGGGTAAAGTGTTGGGGGTTAGGGGATGATACTACAGAGTCCGGTAATGAGTTCCGCGCTTTGACAACCCGATGACTAAAGTCATATTTTTTACAGTCAAGTTTGGAGCGGTTAATATTAAGCTTGAATCGGTTGTGTGCTCTTGTGTTGTTGTGGTTGAAACTGAAGTAGTCTTTGACAGGTAGTATGTTGCAGCATATGATCTTATGGGCAATACGTAGATCATGTTTAAGGCGTTGTAGTTCTAAGCTTTCAAGACCCAGGATTTTAAGTCTAGTTTCGTAGGGTATTCTGTTACGGGAAGAGGAGTGAAGGGCTCTTCTGGTGAAGTATCTTTGGACATTTTCGAGGGTGTTAATGTCAGAAATGAGGTATGGGTTCCAAACAGATGAGCTGTATTCGAGGATGGGTCTGGCGAAAGTTTTATAAGCTCTGGTAAGTAGTGTGAGATTTCCAGAGCAGAAGCTACGTAAGATTAGATTAACAACTCTTGAGGCCTTCTTGGCGATGTTGCTGCAGTGGGCTTTGGCACTTAGATCTTTTGTTATTCGTATTCCGAGGTTAGACCGGGTGGGGATTTTCGGTGATAATTTGTTTATTCAGTTTGTATTTGAAGTTCTGATTCTTTTTGCCGATGTGTAGGACAGAGCATTTGCTGGTTGAGATTTGGAGTTGGACCAGTCAGAAACCGAGTCTAGGTCTTTTTGTAGAGTAGTTGTGTTATCAGTGGTGTTGAAGAGTTTTACATCGTCTGCAAAAAGAACACGGTTGTGATGAGATCGCAAAGGTTGTTTATGTAGAGAATGAAGAGCGTAGATCCCAGCACGCTAGCTTGGGGGATACCGCTTTTAACAGGAACGGGGGTGGATATGGAGCTTCCTATTTTGACCACTTGTTTGCCTTTTAGACAGGAATGCAGTAATCCAGCTGTGGAGGGATCCTGAGATGCTATAGGATTTGAGTTTTAGAAGTAGTTTATTTATTTTTATTTATTTTATTTATTGGATTTGTATGCCGCCCCTCTCTGCAGACTCGGGGCGGCTAACAACAGCAATAAAACAGTATATAACAAAATCCAATACTAAAAACAGTTAAAAACCCATTATATAAAAACCAATCATACATACAGACATACCATGCATAAAATTGTAAAGGCCCAGGGGGAAAGTGTATCTCAGTTCCCCCATGCCTGGCGGCAGAGGTGGGTTTTAAGCAGCTTACGAAAGGCAAGGAGGGTGGGGGCAATTCTAATCTCTGGGGGGAGTTGGTTCCAGAGGGCCGGGGCCGCCACAGTGAAGGCTCTTCCTCTGGGTCCCGCCAAGTGACATTGTTTGGTTGATGGGACCCGGAGAAGACCCACTCTGTGGGACCTAACTGGTCGCTGGGATTCGTGCGGCAGAAGGCGGTCCCTGAGGTAATCTGGTCTGGTGCCATGAAGGGCTTTATAGGTCATAATCAACACTTTGAATTGTGACCGGAAACTGATCAGCAACCAATGCAGACTGTGGAGTGTTGGAGTAACATGGGCATATTTGGGAAAGCCCATGATTGCTCTCGCAGCTGCATTCTGCACGATCTGAAGTTTCCGAACACTTTTCAAAGGTAGCCCCATGTAGAGAGCGTTACAGTAGTCGAGCCTCGAGGTGATGAGGGCATGAGTGACTGTGAGCAGTGACTCCTGGTCCAAATAGGGCCGCAATTGGTGCACCAGGCGAACCTGGGCAAACGCCCCCCTCGCCACAGCTGAAAGGTGTTTCTCTAATGTGAGCTGTGGATCGAGGAGGACGCCCAAGTTGCGAACCTTCTCTGAGGGGGTCAGTGATTCTCCCCCCAGGGTAATGGACGGACAGATGGAATTGCCCTTGGGAGGCAAGACCCACAGCCACTCCATCTTGTCTGGGCTGAGTTTGAGTTTGTTGACACCCATTCAGGCCCCAACAGCCTCCAGGCACCGGCCCATCACTTCCACTGCTTCGTTGACTGGACATGGGGTGGAGATGTATAACTGGGTATCATCGGCATATTGATGATACCTCACCCCATGCCCTTGGATGATCTCACCCAGCGGTTTCATGTAGATATTAAATAAGTTTGTCATGGACCACTGAATCAAAGGCTTTGGAGAACTCATGGCTCATCTCCTTCTTCTACGCAGGGCGAAGATGGAGATACTCAGTGAATTTGACAATGAATCCCCACTCTACGTCTCCTTCTGCAGGAGGATTTCTCCAGAGGACTATGAGAGACAGTCCCTAACTTACACACAGAAAGCTTTGCGGGAGCTTTACATCCACATGGAACAAAACCCAGACCTCTGCGCAGCCATTGTGCAGAAGAGAAAACAGCTGGACAGCAAGGATACCGGATTGGTCTCCTACGTGAAGGTACAATTTAGGTTTTATCAGAAAGCTTTATCGGACCATTACGAGGGCCGCCCAGAATGTAATGCACCACGTTTTTTCTTCAAAAATTATTTACTGAACACAATGAAACTTACACACAAGAAAGAAGGTTGTTTTCTTCCACACTCCCTATTTTTTCCACGTAATCTCCATCCTGTTCTTTTAAATTCTGCTTATATAGATGCCATTTCGAAACACTGCTATCTGTCTGAAGAAAGGCAAAATTTACACACTGTTCTGTCGGGCTCTCTGGTAGACTCCTCCCGAAAATGCACAGATACAATTTCAGACACACACACGTTTGAAAATTCAAAGCAATGTTCTTTATACCGAAAATGAAAATAAACAGAGCACTCTTTGTATAGCAAAGAGCCCTCGTCTCCACACAAACTGGTAATTTGTACAAGTCCCTTATCAGTTCTGTGATACTTAGCTTGCAGCTGTGAGGCAATTCACAGTTCTTCTTCTTTCACAAAGTGAAACACACTTTGCTCTGGTTTAGTTTCAAAGCGGGGGAAAATCAGCACACAAAAGGTCAAAGTCAGCAAGGCAGGCACGAAACACAACGATCAGATAATCCTCCACAATGGCCAAACCCACAGGCTGCTCTTTATAGCAGCCTCACTAATGACCACAGCCCCACCCAACCACAGGTGGCCTCATTTTCTTTGATAATAATCTCTCAGTTGTTGCTGCCTATGCATCGCTCTCCGCATGCGTGGCTGTATCATTAACCCTTGTTCTGAATCCAAGGAGGAGCTAGAGAATTGATCTCCTTCTGAGCTGTCTGTCACACTCTCCTCCTCCCTGTCACTCATGTCTTCTTGGTCAGAGGAGCCTTCATCGGCAGATTCCACCGGGAGCAAAACAGGCCTGCATCATGTGGATGTCTCCCCCACATCCATAGTCATTGGGGCAGGAGCTGGGCCAGAGCTAACCACAACACACACGCACCCTCCTGACAATTCAAATAATGGATCACTAAAGTTTTGCATTTGTACCATTACTGTAGGCTGAGAAAAAAAATGTGGTGCATTGCTTTCTGGGCGACCCTCGTATCAGACCCTAGTTCTGTGTTAGCAAAAACTTCAGAAGAGAAGGATTTAGGGGTAGTGATTTCTGACAGTCTCAAAATGGGCGAACAGTGCAATCAGGCGGTAGGAATAGCAAGTAGGATGCTTGGCTGCATAGCCAGAGGTATAACAAGCAGGAAGAGGGAGATTGTAATCCCTCTATATAGAGCGCTGGTGAGACCCCATTTGGAATACTGGGTTCAGTTCTGGAGACCTCACCTACAAAAAGATATTGACAAAATTGAACGGGTCCAAAGACGGGCTACAAGAATGGTGGAAGGTCTTAAGTATAAAACGTATCAGGAAAGACTCAATGAACTCCATCTGTCTAGTCTGCAGGACAGAAGGAAAAGGGGGGACATTTAAATATGTTAAAGGGTTAAATAAGGTTCAGGAGGGAAGTGTTTTTAATAGGAAAGTGAACACAAGAACAAGAGGGCACAATCTGAAGTTAGTTGGGGGAAAGATCAAAAGCAATGTGAGAAAATATTATTTCACTGAAAGAGTAGTAGATCCTTGGAACAAACTTCCAGCAGACGTGGTGGGTAAATCCACAGTGACTGAATTTAAACATGCCTGGGATAAACATATATCCATTGTAAGATAAAATACAGGAAATAGTATAAGGGCAGACTAGATGGACCTTGAGGTCTTTTTCTGCCGTCAGTCTTCTATGCTTCTATCTTGGAAGCCAAGATAGCCAAAGCCCATAGATGACAAACAAGCTCTTCTCTTCGGCAGGCCAAGATTTCTTCCTTGTTTCGCCACGAAGAATCCCCAAAAATGGACGACATCCAGAAGGAGGTGAAACAGTTGCAACAGGAGATGCAAAAGGTGAATAACTACGCTTTGGGTAAGTCGGAGAACCTCCGTCTCCTGCAGGTTTAGGCTGCCCCAAAGCGGCTCTACTGAGTGGTCTCCTTTCCTCCCGCAGCTGCCAAAAAAGCATCCTATTTGACGCTGGAGGGAAGGGCAAGGAAGAATATTGCTTTGGGAACGTTGAACCCCAGCCAACCCAGACTTGATGGTCCCGTGGTCCCAACCATGCCCAGAATCTTTGGACCCTTCCCAAATCAGGTCTGTATCCCTTGAATGATTGGGCCATGTATGTACGTATAATCCTCGTCTTATGACACTTTGTTAGTGAGTGAAGTTTCAAATGTGTTGAAAAAGGGATTTTAAGAAAAGTATAAAATCTGGGATAAATGGTATAACTGGTTGCAAAAGAGAAGGAGAAAAGGGGAAACAATTAATCTACTTACGCCACAAAGAGGAAATACGATAAAAATCTATTTGGAGAGCTTTACCTTTTTTCATTGATGTTAGATTTGCAAAAAATACTGTATATACATAACTTACAATTAGATAAATTCTAGGTTTTTTTTAAAAGATCTGGCAAACTTTTTCAAATTGATTAGGAAGGTATTAAATGGTTTGATCGTCTTTTCTTTTTATTTTTTTCTTCCTTCCTTCCTTTTCTTAATACAAATCATTGATGTTAGATTTGCAAAAAATATATACATAATTTACAATTAAATAAATTCTAGGTTTTTTTTTAAGATCCGGCAAACTTTTTCAAATTGATTAGGAAGGTATTAAATTGTTTGATTGTCTTTTCTTTTTATTTTTTTCTTCCTTCCTTCCTTTTCTTAATACAAATCATGGATTTAAGTTTATTTTTATTTATATGTGAATGTAGAGTTACTTCAGAAGAGCAAGAAGAATATTGATATGGAAAACCGCATAATATGTAAACTTGTATATAAAGTAAAATAAGCCAGGGAAGAGAGGTTAAGAAATCTCTCTGTTTTTTGTACGTATTTCTATTTTTATGAATTTCCATTCAAAGCTTTGTTAAAACTTAAAATTAAAGAAAAAAGAAAAGGGGACTTAGAAATGTTTTTCATGCTTACGCACCATTGCAGCATCTCCACAATCACGTAATCAATTGAGAACAGAAAGGGGCCTTTGTCTTGGTGTGCAGGGCTCTGTAGCGACGTTTTTAGGGTAGGAGTTGGAACAGTTTGTGTCCAGGATGCGAAGTGTCTGTAGATATTTTCACCGCCCTCTTTTTGACTCGTGCAGTCTACAGGTCCTCAATGGAAGGCAGGTTGGCAGCCATTGTCTTTTCTGCAGTTCTGATTCTCCTCTGATGTCTGTGTCGGTCTTGTTGGGCTGTAGAACCGAACCAGACAGTGATAGAGGTGCAGATGACAGACTCAGTGATTCCTCTGTAGAACTGGATCAGCAGCTCCTTGGGCAGTTTGAGCTTCCTGAGTTGGCGCAGAAAGAACATTCCTTGTTGTGCTTTTTTGATGACGTTTTTGATGTTAGGTGACCATTTTAGGTCTTGAGATAGGATAGAACCTAGAAATTTGAAGGTCTCTACTGTTGATACTCTGTTGTCTAGTATTGTGTGAGGTGGTAGGATGGGAGGGTTCCTCCTAAAATCTAACGCCATTTCTACAGTTTTGAGTGTGTTCAGTTCCAGATTGTTCCGGTCATACCACGAGGCTGGTTGTTCAACCTCCCGTCTGTACGCGGTGTCATTGTTGTCTCAAATGAGACCAATCACTGTATCTTAACCGCTGAGCCAGCAGGTCACCAAGATAATTGTAGAAACATAGAAACATAGAAGACTGACAGCAGAAAAAGACCTCCTGGTCCATCTAGTCTGCCCTTATACTATTTCCTGTATTCTATCTTACAATGGATATATGTTTATCCCAGGCCTGTTTAAATTCAGTGACTGTGGATTGACCAACCATGTCTGCTGGAAGTTTGTTCCAAGCATCTACTACTCTTTCAGTAAAATAGTATTTTCTCACGTTGCTTTTGATCTTTCCCCCAACTAACTTTCCCCCCAATTGTCCTGTGTAATCCATGCCCTTCATCCTACTACCAGGCAGAGAGATTGACAGGCGTGGTAAACTTGGACCTCAAACAAGCTTCACCTGGAATGCCACCGGTCTGTCTCAAGAGGTGAGACCGTCTTGCAGCTAAGGGGGCTTTTTTTGAGGGTGGGCTCTTGAGAACCTGGCCTGCCAGGGCACAGCCTCTATATAATTTTGGGAATAAGTACTGGGAGGAGGGGGGGTTTCTGGCAAGCATACGCAATTTTATTTATTTGTTAATTAGAACAAGGACAACAATCCTAAGAGAACTTGGCTCTCTCCTTGGTCCCTCGCCAACTCTGGTTTATGCCATTCTCCTCTTTAGTTCCTGCATCCTTTTCTTTCAATCGTTTTTTTTTTTAAATTCTTTTTTTTTTTAAATCAACCTTAACTCCCACACTATTGCATACATGTTATAACAATGCCATTTTAGGCTAGAAGATCGAATCCCAGTAAGGAAGGGTGTGGCTAGCTGATGAGGCCAGAACAAGGCCGAAATGGTACCATCCTAGTCTCCCTTAATTTTAAAATTTCAGCTGAAAACATTTGAGATATATATATATATATATATGTTTTCATAGATTTTCACGGGTACAGGTATGACGGTCTTGGTATATTCGGGTTTCTTCCCGTGTAGGATTTGGAAAATTCTGGCGACGTTTCAATGAGGTCTCACTCGTCATCTTCAGGCTGGTGTTTCTGTCCTTGTTCTAAGGCGAACACTGCGAGACCTAAGCTTCCTTCCTTCTATAAATACTGGTATCTCGATGGCTTCCATTATTATTCTTTTGCTGTAGTGTTCTGTTTTGGAAATTACTAAATTGATTTTGACAGTACTAAATTAGTTTCCAAAACAGAACACTACAGCAAAAGAATAATAATGGAAGAAAAACATCCCCAAAATATGAACAAGCGGGATGATACCTCCCGCCTACCAGACACCTGGAAACCAGCCCTCAAACATAACCCAGCCATAAAAACATAAACTAGACTCAGAACACACATTGCAAAACAATCAAGTAGCCTGCAAGCTCCAACTACTCAGGATATCACGCCTAATCTACAACCATTAACTAATCAGCATACCTCTGCTACATCAACGACCCCAGATGTTACCCCACTGACTCACCAGGAAGTTTCTACACAGCAGGCAATTGCTGAGCCATCAAACCACACCCAGCCACCAGTATTTATAGAAGGAAGGCAGCTCAGGTCTCGCAGTGTTCGCCTTAGAACAAGGACAGAAACACCAGCCTGAAGATGATGAGTGGGACCTCATTGAAACGTCACCAGAAATTTCCAAATCCTACACGGGAAGAAACCAGAATATACCAAGACCGTCATACCTGTACCCGTGAAAATCTACGAAAACACACACACACACACAAACACACATATATGTTTTTTTATGTCGGATCACCCTGGTATATTGAAGGAACGTCACAGCTCCTTT
Organism: Erythrolamprus reginae; assembly: GCF_031021105.1. Lineage (NCBI taxonomy): Eukaryota > Metazoa > Chordata > Lepidosauria > Squamata > Dipsadidae > Erythrolamprus > Erythrolamprus reginae. The sequence goes on from NC_091959.1 coordinate 46,502,839, forward strand.
TTGCCTCTAGGCCCAACCCAGGACCATTTCAAGGCAGTTAATTTATTTGTAGCCGACAACTATATTCTGTATGTGTCAAATGTTTTTTTAGCACCGGATCGAATCCCAGTAAGGAAGGGTGTGGCTAGTTGATGAGGCCAGAACAAGGCCGAAATGGGACCATCCTAGTCTCCCTTAATTTTAAAATTCCAGCTAAAAAAACATTTGACATATATACCATGTTTCCCCGAAAGTAATACAGTGTCTTACTTTCTTTTTATCCCCAAAAGCCCCACTATGTCTTACTTTCGGGGTATGTCTTATATTGTCCCGGGCACCGGGGCCGGCTCGTCTTCGGGCTTTGGCCCGAGCGAGGCCTCTTCGGGCGCCGGAGCCAGCGGCGACTTCCTGACGCGCTACCGGCTGGTGTCGTCTAAGCTCCGCAAGCGCTTCCTGCGCAAGCCCAACGTGTCGGAGGCGTCGGAGCAGTTCGCGGCGCTGGCGAGGCGGCGGCCCTGGCCGAAGCGGCGCGGCTCTGGCACGAGCGGGAGCTCCGACTGCGGTAAGGCAGCTAGATGAGAGGGAGGCGGCAATACCCTCTCATCTAGCTGCCTTGCCGCAGTCGGAGCTCCCGCTCGTGCCGCAGCCATAGCCGCGCCGCTTCGGCCAGGGCCGCCGCCTCGCCCACCGGGTGGCCCAAGCTCTGGGCGCAGCGCGCCACCGCCAGCTGGCACCAGGCTGCGTAAGGGAGACTCTCCTGGGCGCGCAGCTCCCTCGCTTTTAGTACCATATTTCCCCGAAAGTAAGACATATGTCTTACTTTCGGGGTACGGCTTATATTAGCCGACCCCCCTGAAACCCCCGTTACGTCTTACAATCGGGGGTGTCTTACTATCGGGGAAACACGGTATATATATATATATATATATGTAGATTGTTCTGAGTTCGGGTTTTGCCCCGTGTAATATTTTGAGTGTCTATGCGACGTTTCAGTGAAATCACATTCACCATCATCAGGCTGAAGTTTTAAGCTTCGTGCTGTTGTAAATATATATATAAATATATATAAATATATAAATATATATATACACACACACACACACACACTAAAACTCTCATTGTGTATTGGAATAAATAAATAAATAAATAAGTAAACAAACAAACAAATCTTGGATCTTCTCAGAAACCCACACGAGGGTCTCTTTCTCTCTCTTCTTCTTCCAGGGACCCAACTGAGAGCTCCTGCCCACCTGGATTGTTGCCCAACCCTGACCAAGCTACTAGTCCTCCGGCTCTCAACCCTGCAGTGTTTGCCAAGCCAAGAAACCTCAAAGAAGATTGTAAAGAAAACGACAACCCGGACGTCAATTCTCGCTCCACGGGATCCTGAACCTCTCTTGGCGGACGGGGAAAGATGCTAAACAAATGAAAGTTCTGTGCACCATTGTTGGCCTT